>NC_069501.1:473793780-474093780 GCF_027579735.1 Bombina bombina
CCAATTTACTTCTATTATCCAATTTGCTTTGTTCTCTTGGTATCCTTTGCTGAAAACTATAGGTAGGCTGAGGAGCAGCAACACACTACTTGAAGCTAACTGCTTATTGGTGACTACACATATATGCCTTTTGTAACTGACTCATCTGATGTTTTCAGCTAGCTTCCAGAAGTGAATTGCTGCTCCTTCAACAAAGGATACCAAGAGAATTAAGCAAATTTGATAATAGAAGTAACCTGAAATCTAGAAAGTTGTATGAAATATTATACTCTATTTGTATCATGAAATAAATATTGGAGTTTTATGTCCCTTTAATATCCTGTACACAAAATATTCTTCCTAAACAGAAAAGACCATGGCAAAAGTAAAAAAAAAAAAAAAACATTTTAAAAATAACGAAATTACTTTAAATACATATTATAGTGTTTCACAGTATAATAAATATACTTAACCCATGTTCAATATACCCACAATCCCCCAGCTCCTATAGTTTTATTATTCCTGTCCTTGTTTCACTTTTGTATTTTAACAAATCAGATTGAGATTCAGCTGTCATTCAATACTGTGTAAATGTATAATCTACATCAGAGTTATTTAAACTTTTTGTTTTCCCAAGGCCCAGTGCCATGATACTACATACCATTTTGACCCTATTTTTATGCTTGGAGGCACATTTATCAAGCTCCAAACGGAGCTTGAGGGCCCGTGTTTCTGGCGAGCCTTCAGACTCGCCAGAAACAGCAGCATAACCCTGTCCGCCTGCTCTGAGCAGGCAGACACACATCGCTGGAATTCAACCTGATCGAGTAAAATCTGGTTGATTGACACTCCCTGCTGGCGGCCGATTGGCCACGAGTCTGCAGGGGGCGGCGTTGCACCAGCAGCTCACAAGAGCTGCGGGTGCAATGCTGAATACGGAGAGCGTATTGCTCTCCGCATTCAGCGATGTCTGTCGGACCTGATCCACACTGTCGGATCAGGTCCGCCAGACATTTGATAATTCGGCCTCTTGGTCTGAACATTTCTGAAGTAATATACAACAGTGTTTTTCAACCAGTGTGCCGTGAGAGATCCTCAGGTGTGCCGCGGCAGACTGACAACAGTGCATCATTTACAACCATGACATTGACATTCATTCACAGACAATCATTATGATTGTTTGTGAATGAATGTCAATATGTCATGTATAGTTTGTAGGAGGCATGGCATGACATCACAGTACAGTGTGTGTGTGTGTATATATATATATATATATATATATATATATATATATATATACTGTATATATATCCTGTATTAGGCTACAATGGGTGATTTTGTAAAATTTTGGGATGGTGGTGTGCCACGGCATTTTTTAATGTAAAAAAGTGTGCCACGGCAAAAAAAGGTTGCAAATCACTGATATACAAGATAGCTGCAATTTTTGTTAGTGACTAAAATGTGTGTATACTCTATTCCTGATTGTAGTCAAACTTGAAAGTGTTGTAAAAGGTAATACACACACATTCCAATACAACACACACACACACACTCTCATGCAACACACACACACCACACTCTCATAAAACACACACCACACACACTCATACAACACGCAGACACAGTCTCATACATTAAACACACATACCACATACACTCTCATACATTAAACAAACAAACACACCAACACACTCTCATGCAACACACACATACCACACACACTCTCACACACTAAACACACACACACACACACACCACTCTCATACAACACACATACACTGCACACACTCTTATTCAACACACGCACATATTACACACACTCTCAAAAAACACACACCACACACACACACTCACCACACACTCTTATACAACACTCACAAACCACACACACTCTCCTACAACAGAAACACAACATACACAAAAGTCACAACCCTGTGTAAACATAGTGTTGTGACCCAGTAATAGGTCCCGACCTGGATCTACATTACACCTTTAATGCAAGTTGCAATGCTGCTGTTAAAATTCCACCAGTACTAGAGAGGCATCTCCTCCCTACCACAAAGAAGTATAGTAAAACCCCTCTTGGCGAGACTGCGTTTAAACACCGATTTCAGCCCTTTATAACATTTTATATCCAATCTCGATCACAAGACGGATCCCTTTTTAAACTATTGCAATTATCACAGGGCCTTAGTCTCTAAAAGCTATGAAATGCAAAACAACTTTGCTTTTAGCTATCTGTAAATCTGCATTATTCTTTTGCTCTTATGCGTGAAGAAACTATTATCCAGGAAAGAGCAAAGCCACCCTCATAATATAGAAAGTTGACATTTTTAAGTTCTGGTAACTTTGTTTACCATATGAACTTCAAGATACTGTATATGTAAGTTTTCTAACTTTAAGATTAATTTTTTTTTTTTTTTCAGCATAACCACAATGTTTAAATAAAATACTCAAGGTCCACGTTATGTGTAACTTTTGCTCTTATGCGTGAAGAAACTATTATCCAGGAAAGAGCAAAGCAGACATGTGCTATTCGATTCGGTTCAAATCAAAATTCGGCCGAATTTGTCGAATTCGGAGATTCGGATCGATTCGAATTTCCCAATTGCGGTAGTGCCGAATCGATTCGAATTTATTCAGTAGATTCGGATGGCCGTGTATTACACTAGTTTTGTACAGTATATTAGGTTTTATCACTCTGCTATGGGTTAAACCTAATATACAGTACATAAACTAGTGTAATACACAGCACATCCCACCTAACACTTACCGAAATTCCCGAATTTCCGAATCAAACCGAACCGAATACAGCCGAATTTTTTAGAATCCGAAAGAATCTGAATGAATACGAAACAAACTCATTTGTTTTTTTCCGAATTCAAATTGATCCGAACCGAAATTCGAATCGATCCGAACCGAACCGAATTTTTCGAAGCTGCACAAGTCTAGAGCAAAGCCACCCTCATAATATGGAAAGTTGAAATGTTTAAGTTCTGGTAACTTTGTTTACCATATGAACTGCAAGATACTGTATATGTAAGTTTTCTAACTTTAAGATTCATTATTTTGTTTTCCAGCATAACCACAATGTTTAAATAAAATACTCAAGGTCCGCGTTATGTGTAACTTGGTTGCGTTTTTATCATGCTTTAATAAACATGTAAAAACCATAAATAATATCTCTGTCATCTCTTAGTACTTCTGAATGTCTTACTTAAGTTCCAGAACTGGAAAGAACAAACTATCACAGTACATCAGCTGACTATACTCTTATAGATTATATACAAATGAAGGGTTTAGTTTAGGACAAGTGCATAATAAAATATATTTTTAGCATGTTGTCTGAATTTTCCATAATGCTGCAGGTGTGTGTTTAAGCTGATTACGACATTCACCAGTGTTTGCATGGTATGTTTTTGACCTCCAGCCATATGTCTATGTACAAAGCATATAAAGGTGTCTGCATACAGCAAGCAAAACAACACTGTTTGTTTTTTTATTTGAATGACACCTCTTAGGTAGCATAGTGAATTAGAATATTAAAGGGACATGCCACCCACATTTTTTATTTTATGATTTAGAAAGAGAATGCAATGTTAAACATCTTTCTAATTTACTTATATTATCTCATTTGTTTTATTCTCTTGATATTCTTTGATGAAAAGCATATCTAGATATGCTCACTAGCTGATGATTGGTTGCTGCACATAGAAGCATCATGTGATTGGCTCACCATGTACATTGCTTTTTCTTCAAATAAGGATATTTTAAAAATGAAGCAAAATAAATTATGGAAGTCAATTGTAATGTTGTTTAAATTTCTATTCTCTATCTGAATCATGAAAGAAAGATTTTGGGTTTAGTGGCCCTTTAAGATGAAATTTGACAAATTGGCATTATGTAATAAAATATCTTAACTCAATTTGTTAAAACAAAAAAAGTATAATATTTAATATACTGGAAAACCACAATGGGAGTGATCTATTAACACTTTCAGTTCCCCACCTCTACAATATTAAAGGGACATGAAACTCAATTTTTTTTTTCTTTTATGATTCAGATAGAGAATACCATTTTAAATACCATTTCCAATTTACTTCTATTATCAAATTTGCTTTGTTATTCTTTGTTGAAGAGATATCTGGATAGGTAGCGTGCACATTTCTGGAGCTCTACATGACAGGAAATGGTGCTGCCATCTAGTGCTCTTACTTATGTATAGCATTGTTGTAAAATTGTTGCCATATAGTGCTGCAAACAAATGCACACCCCTTAACTTACCTTCCTGCTGTTCAACAAAGGATAACAAAGGAAATTTATAATAGAAGCACTTGGTAAATTTGTTTAAATTTGTATGTTCTATCTGAATCATGAAATCATTTTTTGGGGTTTTATGTCCCTTTAGCCTCTATAGCTAAATATAGTTTGGAGACTAAATAGTGGGCTCCAATGTATGGGTATTGGTCAATTTTACTATAAGCAGTTGGATAATTAGCCTATATATTTTACTAGCATAACTTAATGCCAACAGTTGTTTTAGCCGATGAGTCCATAAGACACATGGTTATATTAAAAGAGTCAAAGCCATCATGTTAACTTATTGCAGTGAAATCTAGATAAACTTTGGGCTTTCATAGGATCCTTTGCTCTATTAAACAACCACTAAATGGAGTAGAATTGCATAATTAACATATGCATAATAAAAAGACAATGATTTAACACCTACTCAGAGTTTCAAATAAGCAGTAGATTTTTTTTCTGACAAATTTATTTTTTCTCCCATTTCCCGGCCCCCTGTATCATGTGACAGACATTAGCTAATCACAGGCTAGTATACGTATACCCTGTGAGCTTGTGCACATGCTCAGTAGGATCTTGTAACCCAGAAAGTGGGCATATAAAAAGACTGTGCAAAATTTCATAATGGAAATAAATTGGAAAGTTTCTTAAAACTGCATGAACTGTCTAAATCATAAAAGTTTATTTTGGCTTGAGTGTCCCTTTAATATAACAATGGTAAAACAGATTCACCAGAGAAGGTTTAGCGCAGCCGTCATCGCTCTAATGTACCCATTTCTTTCAATGAATATCGTGACACAGCCAACTATAACTGATATTACAATTTAAAAGTTTTGGGTTGCGTTCGAGCAAAAGCGAAATTGCTCTAGAAGAATTAGTGCAACCTGAGACCTGAAGTAAATTGTAAGGGTCAAAAAAAAAAAAAAAGTTTCACAAAACTCATGTAAAACATATTAATATAAAGTATTACACTCATATATACACATTTTTTATAAAGAAAAAATACATTTACATTTTAAAAAATGCTTTGAAAGGGTTAAAAGCGGATATGGTATATGACAAGGTGTTTGACTGGGAAGGGCTTCAAAGTGTGTGCGTATATATGGACTTTCAAAAGTGCCTTTAATAGCACTGAAAAGGCAGGAGGAAGGGTATCTGTAATCCCAAAACTTCACATTAAAGATACTTTTGAAAGTCCTGTTGTTGTTTATTTATTGTACTACATATTTACTGGCACCCTGGCAGCTGTTTGTTGGTGGCGAGAGTGCTCTCCTTTTATATATATATATATATATGTGTGTGTGTGTGTGTGTATGCATGTGTATATACATGTATATGTGCATATGTGTATTTATATGTGTAAATATATGTAAACTGACTGCTAACTGTATTCCTAATGTTCCTTCGGCTTTAGCGCAGTTGGTCAAACTTCCGTTTTGGGTTAGCATCCTAGCAATAGATAGAAAAGGCATCCCATAGAAGTCTATGAAGAGAGGGAGTTAGCACGATTGCAGATCAGAAGTCCTGGAGTTAGCATGCTTGAGTCTTTCGCTAACTTTTTACTTTGAACTTGTAATACCAGAGCTCATCCGCGAGCACTAATTTTTTTACCTTGAGTGCAGTTAGCACTCATGAAAGATAAAAATGTATTACTCCAATGTATTCCCTCAATCTATAACATTGGGTTGCTTGGTAACCAAACAATACCTTTTCATCTTTTTATGAGACCTAAAGAATATAAAAGTGCATTGAGGCCTACATTTTTAAAAAAAAATATTTTTATTAGTTTTTCACATATAGAGAAAGTAACATTTACAGAAATCGTTACATAGAGCATAATTCAGTAAAACAGAGGAAACAAATCCTCCAGGTTTGTTTGTTGTCATAAAACTTAGCTAGGATACAGTTTGTTATAAATGATAGCTGCACAAATAAGTTCCTCACTTCTATATTTTGCATACTATGTCTATAACCAACAAACAACTTGCAGTCTCAAGTAAATGTCTCAAGTGTGACTGTAAATAAAGGACCCTGCTAACTAACTAGAGGTTTGTCTAAGTCAGACATCCTCAAACTTGGTCCTTCAGAGGTTTTGGAATTACATTTCCCATGATGCTCAGCCAGGATATATCAGCAGGCTGAGCATCATGGGAAATGTAGTTCCAAAACCTCTGGAGGATGTCTGGTCTAAGTGGTTTGTTGCAAGGGACCCTGGTTTACCAAATGACGAACCCTCATAGTATTCATCAGAGTACATAATCCAAGATTCTCACAGCTCTATAAAGCGTTATTTTTGCTGAAATAGTAGGTCTGCAGATTCAGGCCTACTTTTTTATGTCATGGTATACTTAGGAACATTATGATGATGATAATTATTAATAATAATAATAATAATACCATTATAAATTATCCTACATTTCTTCTTTTTATAATCTTTATTTTCTTACAATATTGGTTATGAATGAGATTGAGCACTACATTCTTTGATATTTGTGCCTTTGAAATTGTTTACAACCATTTTGTTTTGTTTTTTGTATACCTTTAATTTGCTTTTGAAAGTTATGGGGCACAACAATTCTAATCAGATAGATATGATAAATGAGCTAAGGCAATGGCAGTAAGCTGCTGGCCAATGGGTTGCACGTGGAAGGCAAAAACTACTTCTGGTACCCTGGAGAAAAAGAAAATCTACTGTTTTTACCTCCAGAAAGCATATACAGTATAACCTATTTTTAAAAAATCTTGAACTGCCCTTTCAACACTATTTAACCTCTTAATTTGCTGTCTATATCATACTTAATTGGTGTGAACACTTTTACTGTGGGTCCGGTATAAATGTTAAAGGGATAGAAAGGTAAAAATGAAATATGCATGCGTGCATTTAAATATGAAATTGAAACATTTTTGCAATATACATCCATTGGCAAAAATGCTTCCAGAAAAAGTTATTACAATTTTTCTGTGGCATACGCACATATCCTGTTAAGGCCACTGTAATGGAGTGGACCTTGTTAGGAAATTTTAAGCACAAACATAATGTTGCAAAAGTAGTTTCAATTTTAAAGAGTCTTTACTTTCAGTCAGCAGTTTAAGGATTAAACAACCACCCACTTGCACAAAAACTGTACATATACAGATTTACATGGTTTAAGACAAAACAAAGACAAACATAACACACAACTTATATAATCCTACAAGTTATTGTGATAAAGCATTAGGCATTTAAATACAGGTTATCCAAGACAACTCTCCCAGTGTCTTGCTCCTTCCCTGTTTAAGATCCAAATTAATCTAAACTTGCTTGCAAGAACTGCCTTATATAGCCCACTAACTGTTCTCAGCTGTTGTTAATTGGCTTCTTGTTGTCTGCCTGTTACTAATAGGAATGTTTTCAGCAGTGAGCTGGCAAGCCTTACAGCATTTTGCTTTTGAGGATAGTATATTTCCCTGTAGAGAAATTAACCCTTTCTACAGGGATGAGTTTATATACTCCATCAAATACCTCCCCCCTCAGAGTGAACTTCTGGGGATGCTTTAACAGACCAACCACCTCCTGATATAGAAAATCATCATTTTAGGTGGTCCTTCCCAGGTCTATGCGTGACACAAAAAGAATAGGTTTGCAACTCCAAATACCATCTCATAAGCCGTGCATTCTTTGCTTTCATAGTATAAAGCCTCTTCAAATGAGAATGGTCATGGACAAGAGTAAATTGGTGGCTCAACAAATAATAGTGCATAGTATAAACAGCCCATTTCTCTGCCAAGCATTCATTCTCTACAACAGCATAATTCCTTTCTCTATGTAATAGTTTCCTACTCAAAAATAGAACAGGATTCTCCTGGCCATCAAACTCTTGAAACAACACTGCACCCAGGCCCACCTCAGAGGCATCTGTATGCTAGACAAAATCCTTGTCAAAGTCAGGGCTGAGTACACAATATGTGCTTTATCTTTTGAAAAGCTTCAGCACAGGAGGGAGTCCATACTATCCTATTAGGAGCAGAGTTTTTTGTTAAATCTGTCAATGGGACGAAGAGAACTGCATAATAAACTTTCTATAATATCCCACAAGGCCCAGAAAAGCTCTAACTTGTTTCTTAGTTTTAGGGACTGGTGAGCTAGCCAAGGTTTCAACCTTGTAGTGCATAGGTTTAATGCAACAATTACCCAATATCTAACCTAGATACCAGGTTTCAGCTTTACCAATAGCACATTTAGCAGGGTTTGCTGTGAGACCTGCCTTTTTTAATGACCTAAACACCGCTGCTATCTTGTTAAGGTGGTCTTTCCAGTCTATACTATAAATAATGTCATCTAAGTAAGCAGACACATACATCCCATGGGGCAGAAAAATATGGTCCATTAACCTTTGTAAAGTTGCAGGAGCACCATGGAGGCCAAATGGAAAGGTAGAAAACTGGAAAAGACCCATAGGTGGAGAAAAGGCTGTCTTTTTTCTTTAGAGGCACTATTAAGCTGTATTTGCCAGTAGCCCTTAGTTAAATCTTAAGTTGTGATATACTTGGCTTTATCAAATTTTGATACTGAATTTAGCTTTCTAAAATCAATGCAAAATCTAACAGAGCCATCTGGTTTTGGCACCAGACCTATGGGACTACACCATTCACATGTGAAGGCTCTATGACACCTAGCCTAAGCATGCTCTCTATTTCTTCTTGCACTACCTTTCACATTCTCTCTGGTACCAAGTAAGGCTTTAGCCTCTCAACCTTATCACTTTTAGTTCTTATAGGCAGCTAGATTACAAGTTTGTGCGTTCGTCTTTTAACAATGAAAATATGGTATTTTCAGCGTTAAAACAGCAACGCAGTCATTACGAGTCTTGTCGGTATAGGTGTACCGCAAGCCTTTTAGCCTGTAACGCAACGTCAGTACCGCACTCGTAAAATTGGCAATTTTTCATGGGATTCCCATAGCACTGGTATTACGAGTTTTGCGGTCAGGCTAAAAAGCGAGCATTACAGCCTAAAACGACAAGATCTGTACCGCCATCTAAAGTCAGTAGTTATGAATTTAAATGTGTTTAATGTGTTAAAAAGTACACTAAAAACCCATAAACTACCTATTAACCCCTAAACCGAGGCCCTCCCGCATCGCAAATACTATAATAAATATATTAACCCTAATCTGCTGCTCCCGACATTGCTGCCACTAAGAAAATTTATTAACCCCTATACTGCCGCTCCCCGACATCGTCACCACTATACTAAAGTTATTAACCCCTAAACTGCCGCCCTCCCGCATCGCATTCGCAAACACTATTTAAATATTATTAGCCCCTAATCTGCTGTCGGTTTGAACAGCCAATAGGATTTAAGCAGCTCTAATTCCTATTAGCTGATTCAAATTTTTAAGCCAATGGGAATGCAAGGGACGCCATCTTGGATCGCGTACCTTGCATTGAATTTTCAGTGTACGGCAATGACCGTATGAAGAGGATGCTCAACGCCGGATGTCTTCAGGATGGACCCGCTCCGCGCCGCCGGGATCAAGATCAAGATCAAGAGGATGCCATCTGGATGAAGATTGAAGAGGCCGCCTGGATGAAGACTTCTCACCACTTGGATGAGGACTTCGCCCCCGGGATGAAGATTGAAGAGGCCACCTGGATGAAGACTTCTCCGCCGGGATGAAGCTCGTTCAAGCGGGACTTAAAAAAACTGTAAGTGGATCATCTTGAGGTTAGTGTTAGGTTATTTTAAGTTTTTTTGGGTGGGTTTTATTTTTAGATTAGGGTTTGGGCAGTAAAAGAGCTAAATGCCCTTTTAAGGGCAATGCACATCCAAATGCCCTTTTCAGGGCAATGGGTAGCTTAGGTTTTTTTAGATCGTTTTTTTATTTTGTGGGTTTGGGGGGGGGGTTGTAATGTTAGGGGGTATTTGTATTTTTTTTTCACCAAAACAGCTGATATCTTTAGGTCAATGCCCTACAAAAGGCCATTTAAGGGCCCCCCAAAAGGCCCTTTTAAGGGCCCTTGGTAGTTTGGAGTGTGGGGGGTTGTATACTGTTAGGGGGTGTTTGTTTGTTTCTGTAGCAAAAGAGCTGTTTAACTTAGAGCAATGCCCTACAAAAGGCCCTTTTAAGGCCCCCCCAAAAAGCCCTTTTAAGGGCCCTTGGTAGTTTGGGGGAAGGGGGTTTGTATACTGTTAGGGGGTGTTTGTTTGTTTTTTGTAGCAAAAGAGTTGTTTAATTTAGGGCAATGCCATACAAAAGGCCCTTTTAAGGGCCCTTGGTAGTTTATTTTAGATTAGGCTTTTTTATTTTGGGGTGTTTTTTTTTAAAGGGTATTAGAATAGGAATAATTTAATTTTTTTTGGATAATTTCATTTGTTTGTTTTTTGTAATGGTAGGTTTTTTTATTTATTGTAATGGAAGGTTTTTTTATTTTTTGGAATTTTAGGTTTTCGTGTACGGTAGCTTAGGTTTTATTTGACTGGTAATTTAGTATTTATTTTAAACTAGGTAGTTATTAAATAGTTAATAGCTATTTACTAACTAGTCTACCTAGTTAAAATAAATACAAACTTACCTGTGAAACGGCTAGATTACAAGTTGTGCGTTAAGGTAAAAAAGCAGCGTTAACAGGTCCTAACGCTGCTTTTTTACGCCCGCTGCTATTATGAGTCTTGCAGATTTAGGGGCACCGCACACTTCTTTGGCCTTACCGCAAAACGACTTATGTAAACTTCGTAAACCCTTTTTTCTATGGGACTTCCATAGCGCTGGTATTACAAGTCTTTCCTGGGAGGTCAAAAAGTGAGCGGTACACCCTCTACCTCCAAGATCCGTAACGCAATCTAAAGTCAGTAGTTATGAGTTTTACACTTCAACGCTGTAGCATAAAACTCAAAACTAAAGTGCTAAAAAGTACACTAACACCCATAAACTACCTATTAACCCCTAAACCGAGGCCCTCCCGCATCGCAAACACTAAAATAAAAATTTTAACCCCTAATCTGCCGCTCCGGACATCGCCGCCACTAGAATAAACATATTAACCCCTAAACCGCTGCACTCCTGCCTCACAAACACTAGTTAAATATTATTATCCCCTAATCTGCCGACCCTAACATCCCCGCCACCTACATTATACTTATTAACCACTAATCTGCCATCCCCAACGTCGCCGCCACTTTATTAAATGTATTAACCCCTAAATCTAAGTCTAACCCTAACACCCCCTAACATATTTAATTTAAATAAATCTAAAGAAAATTACTATAATTAACTAAATTATTCCTATTTAAAACTAAATACTTACCTATAAAGTAAACCCTAAGCTAGCTACAATATAACTAATAGTTACATTGTATCTAGCTTAGGGTTTATTTTTATTTTACAGGCACTTTTGTATTTATTTTAACTAGGTAGAATAGTTATTAAATAGTTATTAACTATTTAATAACTACCTAGCTAAAATAAATACAAATTTACCTGTAAAATAAAACCTAACCTAAGTTACAATAGCACCTAACACTACACTATAATTAAATAAATTCCCTACATTAAATACTATTAAATAAATTAAATTAGCTAAATTACAAAAAAACCCCACTAAATTACAGAAAATAAAAAACAAATTACAGATCTTTAAACTAATTACACCTAATCTAATAGCCCTATCAAAATAAAAAGCCCCCACAAAATAAAAAAGACCCTATCCTAAACTAAACTATCAATAGCCCTTAAAAGGGCCTTTTGCGGGGCATTGCCCCAAAGTAATCAGCTCTTTTACCTGAAAAAAAATACAAACAACCCCCCCAACAGTAAAACCCACCACCCACACAACCAACCCCCCCAAATAAAATTCTAACTAAAAGAACCTAAGCTCCCCATTGCCCTGAAAAGAGCATTTGGATGGGCATTGCCCTTAAAAGGGCATTTAGGTCTTTTGCAGGCCCAAACCCTAACCTAAAAAATAAACCCACCCAATACACCCTTAAAAAAATCCTAACACTAACCCCTGAAGATTCACTTACCGGGAGAAGTCTTCATCCAAGCGGCAAGATGTCTTCAACGAAGCCGGCAGAAGTGGTTCTCCAGACGGGCAGAAGTGGTCCTCCAGACGGGCAGAAGTCTTCATCCAGACGGCATCTTCTATCTTCATCCTCCCGGCGCGGAGCGGGTCCATCTTCAAGACATCCGACGCGGAGCATCCTCTTCATACGACATCTTCTTTGTAATGAATATCTCTTTAAGTGACATCATCCAAGATGGTGTCCCTTAGATTCTGATTGGCTGATAGAATTCTATCAGCCAATCGGAATTAAGGTAGAAAAAATCCTATTGGCTGATGCAATCAGTCAATAGGATTGAGCTGGCATTCTATTGGCTGTTCCAATCAGCCAATAGAATGCAAGCTCAATCCTATTGGCTGATTGGATCAGCCAATAGGATTGAAGTTCAATCCTATTGGCTGATCCAATCAGGAAATAGGATTTTTTTCTACCTTAATTCCGATTAGCTGATTTTGCTCTACGCTCACTTCTTGACTTTTAACGCCGGGTTTGCAAAAACCCGTAATACCAGCGCTGCAAGTAAGTGAGCGGTGAGAAAAAACTGCTTGTTAGCACCGCACAGCTCCTAACGCAAAACTCGTAATCTGGCCGTAAGATAGCTACAATATAACTATTAGTTATATTGTAGCTAGCTTGGGTTTTATTTCACAGGTTAGTAAGTTAGTTTAGTTTTAATTAGGTATTATTTAGTTAATAATTGTTAATAATAATTGTTAGTTAATTATTCTAAGTTTATTTAGCTCTATTTTAATTATGTTAAAGTTAGGGGGTGTTAGGGTTAGGGTTACATTAGGGTTACTTTAGGCTTAGGGGTTAATAGTTTAATTTAGGTTGTTGCAATGTGGGAGGCTGGCGGTTTAGGGGTTAAAAGCTTTATTTAGTTGCAGTGATGTCGGGGAGTGACAGAATAGGAGTTAATATATTTATTATAGTGTGGGCGATGTTGGGGCGCGGCGGAATAGGGGTTAATAACTTTAGAATAGTGGTGGCGATAATACCTTTATTTAGGTGGCAGTGATATCGGGAGCGGCAGATTAAGGGTTAATAACAGTAGGCAGGCGTTGGCGATGTCGGGGGAAGCAGATTAGGGGTGTTTAGACGTGGGGTTTATGTTAGGTTTAAACCGTATTTTCTTTTGTCCCATAGACATCAATGGGGCTGCGTTACGGAGCTTTTCTTTCCGTGATCGCAGGTGTTAGGTTTTTTTCTGACCCGCTCTCCCCATTGATGTCTATGGAGAAAGCGTGCACGAGCACGTCAAATCAGCGCTTGTTTTTGGTGTGGTATGAAGCTTAAATAATTAATAAAGAAATGTCCGGAGCCGCAGCAGTAAACTTTAGAATGTTTATTTAACAAATAAAACAGGTCTGGTAACAGATAAACACTGACATGCCCTTCAGTTATGATAAGCTTACGCGTTTCGGCATTATCGCCGTATTCATAGCTCTCAAGGTTCCTTACAACTGTTAGGCTTAATAAAGGAATTAAAACCACCGGATTGGCTGATGGGCATTAATTGTTTAACTCATTCATGTCCTGTAAGTTTCAGGATTCCCTATTGACATAAACTGTTACCTTTCTAAATTACCTGTGGGTCAAATAAAGAACTTAACTACTATAAAGGAAAAGAATGGGGTTCAAACCCCCTAGTGTTAAACGTATATATGTATACTAAACATTACCAAGCTAATGCTAGCTATTTCTCTAATCACATCAAAAAATTATTAAACATACTTTAAACCCTAATGTTCACTGACTGCTTCTATTTGAAAATATGCATGTGTTCTTCTTGAAAATATGTTCTATTTAAAGACGTACCATGCAAACCATATTCCCAGATACCCCCGTATTCCTATGCTTAAGCATGTAAGACACTATGTTGTTAGTTTTTGAATTTTGTGAGAAAATATTATATTCATATTTCTCTATTTTCCCAAATACTTATTGAGCTAAAAGAAAAACAATTAGGTACTTGTTATCTAAACTTAATTTGCTCTAATAGTGCATAATAAATCATTATCAATAATATATTAAAGGGGCCCTACAGGATTATTTCATAAAGGATGTACTATCCTCTACAAATATATATCATAAAGGATGTGCTATCCTGGCCTGTTGCATGCTTACAGCCAGTGGTTTATGAGGTCATAGGCTGAATTTAGCCCTGTAGGATGTCTTGTCTTTAATTGGAAAATCCAAAAAATCTCTCTTCGTGCAAGTGCTGTCTTCCTATCCCCCCCTCTTCGACCAGCCTTCACACTCTCTATTATGGTCCACCCAAAGCTTGAATTGTTTTTATTATGGACCAATTTGAAGTGCTGGACGAGTGGGGTTGTTAGGGTACCAGCCTTGATATCGGAGAGATGTTCTCTAATACGTGCTCTGGTCTCCCTTGTGGTCATCCCTATGTACTGCAAACTACAGGTCACACAGCTTGCCAGGTAGACTGTGAATGTATTTCTGCAATTCATGCATTCTCTGTGGTCGTAGTGTTTCTGTGTAGCACTACTTGTGAAACCTTCACCTATCTGTAGATGTTCACATGCTTTGCATGTGATGTTGCTACATCTGTAGACTCCTTTAAATCTAAGCCAAGAGCTTGTCTCCTCCCTTGGTGCCTCTTTTAGTTGTGTGGGGGTCAATATGTTTCCTACAGAGACCCCTCTTCTGAAGGAGCATCTGCATCCTTTGTCCACAAATGCTGATAAAGTTTCATCAGCCTCTAACATTTTAAAGTGTTTTCTCACTATTTGGCAAATCTCATTATACTGTGTGCTGTAATCAGTAACAAAGTATATGTCCCCACTTTTTTTATTCCTTTGTTCTCTTTTTTCCAATAGTGTCTCTCTGCTGGAAGCCAAAACTTCTTTCCTGACTCTATTAATGACTTGTGGTTTATAACCTCTCTTCAAAAGTCGTTCAGACAATTGTTCTGCATGTTTTTCATACTGGTCATTATTACTACAGTTTCGTTTTAATCTGGTGAACTGGCCTTTGGCCACAGATCTGAACACTTGTTTGGGATGACTGCTCCTGGCATGGAGGAGCGTATTGCCCGAAATAGGCTTCCTGTACACTTCGGTTTCAACACCGACATTGGGGATCCCAATCAAGGTGAGATCTAGGAAATTGATCCTTGTCCTATTGAGTTCAAAAGTGAACTCTAGACCAATGTCATTGTTGTTGAGCCTTTCCACAAAAGCCTTTGCACCTTGTTCAGTGCCCCGCCATACCAGGAGCAGGTCATCTATGTACCGTTTGAAGAACTGTACATTGTCCCTGTGTCGGTTCTCATCTCCATAGATGCGGGACAGCTCCCACCAACCCATAAAAAGGTTGGCGAAAGAGGGCGCGAATTTCGCGCCCATTGCTGTCCCGCACCTCTGGAGATAAAACACCCCCTCAAAGGAAAAATTGTTGTGTGTTAATAAGTATCGCACGACCCTTAATACATACTGTATTAGGTCTTCTGAAAAGCGTGTATCTCTTCACAAGAAAAATTCTATAGCCATTAAGCCCTTGTCGTGCTGAATAGACGTGTATAATGCTTTCACATCTATAATCAGCCACAAATCTTCATCTTCCCAATTCAAAGTTTTCATCAATTTTATAACATGGGTGGTATCCTGTAGAAAGCTTGGGAGGTTACCTACCAACGGTTGTAATACACTGTCCACCCATTGTGAGAGTCTTTCAAGGAGTGATCCTATCCCACTAACGATGGGCCTACCTTTGACTCCCTCCAGGGATTTATGGACCTTGGGTAGGTGGTTAAAAATAGGTAAGATAGGGTTATCCACCAGGAGAAAGTCACAGGTGGGCCCATCCAGGATACCCAATTCGCTGCCATCATCAATGATCTGTGTGAGTTCTCTTTTGAACCTACTCGTAGGGTCACATCCTAAAACCATATAATGGCGTGTGTCTTGAAGCTGTCTTATCGCTTCTGTCACAAATTGTTCTCTTGACATTACCACAACTGAGCCCCCCTTGTCTGCACCCCTAATAACCAGACTCTCATTGGTCTGTAAACTTCTTAGGGCTTCTCTTTCCTTGAAACTCAGGTTATGTTGTTTGCCAAGGGGAGCTTGGTGTAGCAATGTCAGGTCCTTTTCTATTCTTTCCTGGAAAACCTCCAATATATTACCCCTATGGTGAATGGGGTAAAATTTGGAGGCTTCCTTGAATTTGGGTAATTGGTATGCCTCCCTGTGGTCGTCAATTGCTCCTTCGGATAGGAGTGACTCCATAGTTATTAGATCACAATTTTCATTAAAGGTGAATTCGTTTCTAATGCTTGGATTAGCCAAATTCCCAGTGAGTCTCACATTTACTTCACTATCCTCAGTATTGTGGAAATACTTTTTTACTGTCAAGCCTCTGATTAGTTTATTTACATCAACAAGTGTGTTGAATAGATTGAATTTTTGTGACGGCACAAATCCTAGGCCTAGACCCAGAACCCTTTTTTCCACGTCTGATAATGTGTAGTTGGATAAATTGATCACACTCATATCATTGCTCACTGGTACTTGCTCCCTAGTCTGCCTCGTCTGGTTGACCTGCGGTTTTGTTTCACTTGTCCACCTTGGTTTCCTCTGCCTCTCCCCCCTCCCTCCGGTTTCTTGGGGGGAAGGCGAAAAACCTGTTCTAGATCCTGCCTGTCACTCTGGTCTATTCTCCCTGCTCCCATAGTGGGTGTATCCTCATCTGGAGTGTACTTAGATCCTCCCTGATGTTTCTTTAAAATTGAAGGTATGATTGGATTGGGATCTTTTGGTCTTACCACTGGTTGGGCGACCACAGAAGGTGTATCCTGATTTCCAATCTCATTATCCTCACCTCCTGATGCTGAGCTATCGTCGTAGGACTCAGCTTCGCTTTCCGAAAACTGGACTCTCTTTCCCTTATTGCTCCCATGATCTTCCTCATTTTGATTTGAACTATCTATGCCTCTATTTCCCCTGTTATTGGAAGGACCTCTGCCCCTTCCTCTACCTCGTGATCTGTTGTACGCCCTACGTCCCTCTGATCTATCCTTCCTATTCCATACAAATACTCTATTGTTGTCATAATCAGATTGATCCCTTAGGTATTTGTTGTGTTTACTATTTATGAGTAATACTTTGGTCTCCAAAAGTGTTTTTTGTAATATTCCATCAAATTTTGGATATTCAATTGCGCTTCTCCTTAGATTTAGCTCTATTTGTAAAGTCTCAATTTGTTGATTTATCATATTGAGGGACTTAGTTTTGTAATTGACCAAATGCAGCATCAAGCGTAGTGAGCATTCTGATAGAATTATATTCCATTCGTTAATAAACTCCCGATCCTCCGTTTGGAAGGTGGGGAATTTATTAACCCTCAGACCCCTTGGTATAATTTTTAACTCATAGTATTTGTTAAGGGTCATTATATCCCATCTTAGTTTATTCTCTTTGAGAAGTAAAAGCTCCATCTCTTCAAATAGTTTTGCCAGTGTAAATTTAGACCTGTCTGTACAAAACACCTCTTCTAACTCAAGGGTATTGTCATCTCTTTCCTGAAAAGTTTTTAAAGAGAAAAACTCCCTACCCTCACTTGTAACTGCAACCTCCATAATTAGTCCTGTATTTAAATGAATCTTTTCAAATGAGACTTAGGGAGTACTGTAATCTCATAGAGAGGAAGGCAATATTCTATTCTGCTTCCAATTGATGGACCTATCTCAAAACATTAGATCAGTAATGGACTTTTTCAGAGACTATTGCGATCTATACGGCTGTCCTTGTAATGATTGACCATTAACATTAAAACAGTGCAATATATCAAGTACCTCTGTTTTGATTATGGCTGATGAGGCTTAAATTAATATGTTTTGGGTAGTGTATGCATGGATCATAAAATTCATAATGTGGATGAGAACTGTGACTATTTCACTTGTTATTAAACATCCAATATGTTGTCGTATTATTTACCAATTCCCAGTTGGTTTAAATAGGTATACTGTAGTATTACTCGGTATACTCTAGTGTTATTCAGCAATTCCCACCACAACACCCATGGTATATAATATGATTTTTGATTATGACAATAATTGCCACCTAATCTCCCTTCATAAGCCTGCAGTCTACTAAAAAATAATAATGATAATGAAGATAATAAATGTAAAAAGGAGAGAAAAGATAAACAATTGCACTAATAATAATTGCTGATCGTAACATATGTCAATTCATACAGTCCATAGCACATGGACTGTATGAATTGACATATGTTACGATCAGCAATTATTATTAGGTGAGGATAATGAGATTGGAAATCAGGATACACCTTCTGTGGTCGCCCAACCAGTGGTAAGACCAAAAGATCCCAATCCAATCATACCTTCAATTTTAAAGAAACATCAGGGAGGATCTAAGTACACTCCAGATGAGGATACACTCACTATGGGAGCAGGGAGAATAGACCAGAGTGACAGGCAGGATCTAGAACAGGTTTTTCGCCTTCCCCCCAAGAAACCGGAGGGAGGGGGGAGAGGCAGAGGAAACCAAGGTGGACAAGTGAAACAAAACCGCAGGTCAACCAGACGAGGCAGACTAGGGAGCAAGTACCAGTGAGCAATGATATGAGTGTGATCAATTTATCCAACTACACATTATCAGACGTGGAAAAAAGGGTTCTGGGTCTAGGCCTAGGATTTGTGCCGTCACAAAAATTCAATCTATTCAACACACTTGTTGATGTAAATAAACTAATCAGAGGCTTAACAGTAAAAAAGTATTTCCACAATACTGAGGATAGTGAAGTAAATGTGAGACTCACTGGGAATTTGGCTAATCCAAGCATTAGAAACAAATTCACCTTTAATGAAAATTGTGATCTAATAACTATGGAGTCACTCCTATCCGAAGGAGCAATTGACGACCACAGGGAGGCATACCAATTACCCAAATTCAAGGAAGCCTCCAAATTTTACCCCATTCACCATAGGGGTAATATATTGGAGGTTTTCCAGGAAAGAATAGAAAAGGACCTGACATTGCTACACCAAGCTCCCCTTGGCAAACAACATAACCTGAGTTTCAAGGAAAGAGAAGCCCTAAGAAGTTTACAGACCAATGAGAGTCTGGTTATTAGGGGTGCAGACAAGGGGGGCTCAGTTGTGGTAATGTCAAGAGAACAATTTGTGACAGAAGTGATAAGACAGCTTCAAGACACACGCCATTATATGGTTTTAGGATGTGACCCTACGAGTAGGTTCAAAAGAGAACTCACACAGATCATTGATGATGGCAGCGAATTGGGTATCCTGGATGGGCCCACCTGTGACTTTCTCCTGGTGGATAACCCTATCTTACCTATTTTTAACCACCTACCCAAGGTCCATAAATCCCTGGAGGGAGTCACAGGTAGGCCCATCGTTAGTGGGATAGGATCACTCCTTGAAAGACTCTCACAATGGGTGGACAGTGTATTACAACCGTTGGTAGGTAACCTCCCAAGCTTTCTACAGGATACCACCCATGTTATAAAATTGATGAAAACTTTGAATTGGGAAGATGAAGATTTGTGGCTGATTATAGATGTGAAAGCATTATACACGTCTATTCAGCACGACAAGGCTTAATGGCTATAGAATTTTTCTTGCGAAGAGATACACGCTTTTCAGAAGACCTAATACAGTATGTATTAAGGGTCGTGCGATACTTATTAACACACAACTATTTTTCCTTTGAGGGGGTGTTTTATCTCCAGAGGTGCGGGACAGCAATGGGCGCGAAATTCGCGCCCTCTTTCGCCAACCTTTTTATGGGTTGGTGGGAGCTGTCCCGCATCTATGGAGATGAGAACCGACACAGGGACAATGTACAGTTCTTCAAACGGTACATAGATGGCCTGCTCCTGGTATGGCGGGGCACTGAACAAGGTGCAAAGGCTTTTGTGGAAAGGCTCAACAACAATGACATTGGTCTAGAGTTCACTTTTGAACTCAATAGGACAAGGATCAATTTCCTAGATCTCACCTTGATTGGGATCCCCAATGTCGGTGTTGAAACCGAAGTGTACAGGAAGCCTATTTCGGGCAATACGCTCCTCCATGCCAGGAGCAGTCATCCCAAACAAGTGTTCAGATCTGTGGCCAAAGGCCAGTTCACCAGATTAAAACGAAACTGTAGTAATAATGACCAGTATGAAAAACATGCAGAACAATTGTCTGAACGACTTTTGAAGAGAGGTTATAAACCACAAGTCATTAATAGAGTCAGGAAAGAAGTTTTGGTTTCCAGCAGAGAGACACTATTGGAAAAAAGAGAACAAAGGAATAAAAAAAGTGGGGACATATACTTTGTTACTGATTACAGCACACAGTATAATGAGATTTGCCAAATAGTGAGAAAACACTTTAAAATGTTAGCGGCTGATGAAACTTTATCAGCATTTGTGGACAAAGGATGCAGATGCTCCTTCAGAAGAGGGGTCTCTGTAGGAAACATATTGGCCCCCACACAACTAAAAGAGGCACCAAGGGAGGAGACAAGCTCTTGGCTTAGATTTAAAGGAGTCTACAGATGTAGCAACATCACATGCAAAGCATGTGAACATCTACAGATAGGTGAAGGTTTCACAAGTAGTGCTACACAGAAACACTACGACCACAGAGAATGCATGAATTGCAGCAATACATTCACAGTCTACCTGGCAAGCTGTGTGACCTGTAGTTTGCAGTACATAGGGATGACCACAAGGGAGACCAGAGCACGTATTAGAGAACATCTCTCCGATATCAAGGCTGGTACCCTAACAACCCCACTCGTCCAGCACTTCAAATTGGTCCATAATAAAAACAATTCAAGCTTTGGGTGGACCATAATAGAGAGTGTGAAGGCTGGTCGAAGAGGGGGGGATAGGAAGACAGCACTTGCACGAAGAGAGATTTTTTGGATTTTCCAATTAAAGACAAGACATCCTACAGGGCTAAATTCAGCCTATGACCTCATAAACCACTGGCTGTAAGCATGCAACAGGCCAGGATAGCACATCCTTTATGATATATATTTGTAGAGGATAGTACATCCTTTATGAAATAATCCTGTAGGGCCCCTTTAATATATTATTGATAATGATTTATTATGCACTATTAGAGCAAATTAAGTTTAGATAACAAGTACCTAATTGTTTTTCTTTTAGCTCAATAAGTATTTGGGAAAATAGAGAAATATGAATATAATATTTTCTCACAAAATTCAAAAACTAACAACATAGTGTCTTACATGCTTAAGCATAGGAATACGGGGGTATCTGGGAATATGGTTTGCATGGTACGTCTTTAAATAGAACATATTTTCAAGAAGAACACATGCATATTTTCAAATAGAAGCAGTCAGTGAACATTAGGGTTTAAAGTATGTTTAATAATTTTTTTATGTGATTAGAGAAATAGCTAGCATTAGCTTGGTAATGTTTAGTATATATATATACGTTTAACACTAGGGGGTTTGAACCCCATTCTTTTCCTTTATAGTAGTTAAGTTCTTTATTTGACCCACAGGTAATTTAGAAAGGTAACAGTTTATGTCAATAGGGAATCCTGAAACTTACAGGACATGAATGAGTTAAACAATTAATGCCCATCAGCCAATCCGGTGGTTTTAATTCCTTTATTAAGCCTAACAGTTGTAAGGAACCTTGAGAGCTATGAATACGGCGATAATGCCGAAACGCGTAAGCTTATCATAACTGAAGGGCATGTCAGTGTTTATCTGTTACCAGACCTGTTTTATTTGTTAAATAAACATTCTAAAGTTTACTGCTGCGGCTCCGGACATTTCTTTATTATTTGCTATTGAGCCGTTCTCTGGACTTGCAGCTTCAATCCCAGACCCTGTGGATTTATCTGCCCAGGATTATACGAGGTGACCGGGAGGAGGTCAGTGATACTGATACCGAGATCCAAGGACCGGGAATCCCCTTACCCCCCCTTACGTAAGTCGGCACCTGGTTTGTGACGTCATATCTGAGTGCTGCTAGGAGTGTGGAACAGGCGGCGTGCAGGGAAGCGGGCTTGTCGAGCGAGGAGGCTCCAAGCTAGAGCGCAGGGACCCACGGCCACTGGGGCAATCCAGTAACACACAGGGCACTAGTATCCAGCATGTTCACCGCGCCAGGTTCGTAAGCCGTGAAGATCGGGGGTAAGTACTGTCACAGAATTACATAATCCACACAAGCTACCACTGTTTAAGACTCTTGTTTCCCTGGAGGGGGGACTTATTGAATTTTTCATGAAGCTTAAATACCCCATATCGCCCGCACAAGCCTGTTTTTTTAAAACTTGTAATGGCAGCGCTATAGGGGATTAAATAACTCCACTTTTGTTGCGTTCGTTAATTTCCCTATAGCGCTCAAAACTCGTAATCTAGGCGATGGTGAGCTATTAAGTGTGTTCTACCTGGTAATATGGAAAATACATACTTAGAAACCTCTACCAGTTTCTGTGCTTCATTTTGTTTGGCAGGACGTAATTTCCCTCCCAGAGTCACCCCCTTTTAGTGACCCCCTAGGTCTACACTGTCTGTTCTAGGAGCAATGCATTTGTCCTCAGCCCTCCATGATTTTAACAGGTTGACATGGTATATCTGTTTCTCGTTTCTGTGTCCTTGCTGGATAATTTCTTAATCTACCTCCCCAACTCTTCTAAGCACTTCATATGGACCCTGTCATTTTGCAAGAAACTTGCTTTCTTAGCTGAGCTAGGTAACAACAACAATACCCTGTCTCCAGGTTCAAATGTACCCTTGTAGCTCTAGTATAACTGTGTAACATATATTCCCTATCAGTCATCTCTGGTTCTGTCTCTATAAGAGGTGTTTACAAATCCTATTCTCACCTGTGTATAAAAGGTTCATTCCACACCTACTTTGTTGCTTGGTATTGAAGTAGTAAATTAGCTCTAGTTCTTTAAGTCCTTCCTACTGAAGTTTTACCTCCCAGCCTGACGAACCGTATCCTGAATTCTTAGTTTGGTTATCATTATTCTATCCGTCCATCCACTGATTTACCTGTAAGTGGAATCTATTGTGACCTGCTACCTGTTACTCTCTTCCGAGTTAAGAGCCGCATCACAGATGCTCTCCAGTCTCTCCCCTCTGCAGTCCCTGCTGTCAGCCATTTCTCTAAGCACTTACTACTCCAACAACATCCACTGAAGATAGGAGCTGCACTCTCTCTGAAACTTCAGACACAGCCTTCGTCCGATCCAGTATCACGGTGACGTCACCAATGTGAGCCTAACTAACAACTTACCCGCTCCAATTTCAGACCTCCTTCACATACTTTAGATCGTTTGCCTCAACTCATCAAATACATCATCCGATCTACTTCCACAATCTCCTGACTTAATTCTTTGTACATCCAAGTTTGGGGGCAAGCGTTACGTTTATCTGGCTGTTTGTTATGATCTTATGATTCAGTCCTTCCTTGTTACAAGCTTGCATGCCTAAGACTCCCACTGCAGTATTAGATTACAAATTTGATTTCATCCTCTTCATACTCACTACAGGTATAGTGCCACCCTTTTTACCAGTGATAGTGTTTATGAATAAAATCAAAGTTCATATATTACCAGCTCATAAGTTCTGAAATATATTGTGATATAGAAACATAGAATTTGACGGTAGATAAGAACCAAAAAAGGCCCATCAAGTCTACCCATATTACATGTTACTTTTTCCTTAGGATAGCCTTATGCATGTCCCAGGCATTTTTAAATTCCTTTACAGTCTTTGTGTTTACCACCTCAAATGGAAGTTTATTCCATGAATCCACCACCCTTTCTGTAAAAAAATGCTTCCTCAAATTTCTCCTGAATCTGCTACCCTCTAACTTGATTGTGACCCCTTGTTTTGGCATTTATTTTTTTGTGAAAAATGCTTTCAGCTTCTATTTTATTAAGTCCCTTCATATATTTGAAGGTTTCTATAATGTCACCTCTGTCCCTTCTATTTTCTAAGCTATACATATTTAGATCATAGAGTCTTTTTTTGTACATTTTATATTTTAGACCATGCACCATTTTAGTAGCCCTCCTTTGGACAGCTTCTAGTTTATTTACATCTTTCTGAAGATATGGTCTCCAGAACTGTACACAGTATTCCATATTTGGTCTAACTAATGATCTGTAAAGTGGCATAAGAACCTTGCTATTTCTGCTACTAAAACCTCTTCCGATGCAACCAAGCATTTGACTGGCCTTGCTGGCTGCACTGCTGCTTTGTGTACCAAATTTTAAATCATCTGAAATAATAATCCCCAAGTCCCTTTCTTCTTTAATTACAGTCAGTAATGTACCATTGAGACTATAATTGGCCTTTGGGTTTTTGGATCCTATATGCATAATTTTGCTCTTGGTAATATTACATTTCAGATCCCATTTATTTGACCAGTCCTCTAGTTTATTAATATCACAGTTCATTTGATCAACTCCTCCTGGAACATCTACCCTGTTACAAATTTTTGTATCATCAGCAAACAAGCAAACCTTCCCCTTAAGCCCACTTCCAATATCACTTATGAACATGATAAACAAAACAGGCCCAAGAACTGACCCTTGGGGAACACCACTAGTAACTGATGCCTCATTTGAATGTACTCCATTAATTGAAACCCTTTGTCGTCTATAAAACACTTCCCTTATATTTCTTTATTTCAGCAACAAAATCTAACTTTCCCACATACTTTACGTACTTCTTCTTCATGCCAAGTATAACTACTCATAAGATTTACAGACATTACATAAAAATTAGTAAATGTTGAATAACCCAGTTTATTCATTGCAAACTGAGTGCCTGGGTCTGCTGGGCTCTTTCCAAATGCTGCAGTCAAATTGTCCAACCCTTTGTAAGCGCTCTCTCAACTGTACAGTATACTGGAGGACATTCCGATCAGGATTAGACTTAGGTCTTGTATGCCTCTCGGTCTTCTCCCAAACAGCAACTCAAATGGGTAAAAACCTGTAGATGACTGAGGGACTTCCCTTATAGCAAATAACAAATATGGCAACATTTTGCCACAGTCTCGTTTTTCAAAGTATACAAATTTCCCCAACATTTGTTTAAGGGTTCCATTAAATATCTCGACTAACCCATCCATTTGAGGGTGGTAGACTAAGGTCCTAAGGGACTTCACTTTTAACAGGGTATAAACAGCCTTCATAATCTTTGAAGTAAAGTTTGTGCCTTCATCTGTTAAGATCTCCTTTTGGATGCCCACCCTGGAAAACAGCTTTATTAATTCAGGAGCAATATTTGGTGAAGTTTTCTATAAAGGGATTGCCTCAGGGTATCTAGTATCGTAATCTACTATTATTAAAATATGTTGGTTACCTGATGTGTTCGCTCTAGTGGACAAACCATTTCTAACCGAATTCTCTCAAATGGAGCTTCTACCAATGGTAAGGGTACCAAATGTACTTTAATCTGACCATTTATAGCTACTAATTGACATTCAGGGCAGGACTTACACATATTTTCTACCTATTTGTATTTGCCAGGACAATGAAATCTAGACAGCAATCTGGCTAGTGTTTTCTCATGTCGTAAGTGACCTGCAAGAAGAATAGAATAAAAGAGCTGTATTAACTATCCTATAGCAATTAGGCACGAATATTTGTTCACATACCTCTTCAGTTGAAGAGTTTTTACAGACCCTATATAACAATTCAGCATGTAATATAAAGTGGGGAAAGTTCTTACTTTTAGAGTAAACAATTAAGAAAAAAGAGATCTCACAAAAGCACTCTTGTCCAATATAATACCAATTTTAATCACCAGAGGCTAAGTAAACCTCTAAGTGGTGAACACAAAAAGCATTATCAAAATACAGGATAATTTACAATACAATTAGAATATTATTCTGTACAGGATTAGAAGTTCTTACTTTTACCCACAACCAAAACATAGCCATTGGCTATGGCTAAGCTCTCATATGCTTCACTTAATGTTGGGTCATTCCTTGGTGCCCTTCTAACATCCAATGGACTTGACAAACATTTTGGAATGGGTGCATCTAATAAGTCAGTTGGCTCCACATTCTCTTGTTTACTTCTTCCCCCCCCCCCATTACTTCTTGGCCAGGGCTATTTTTGTGTTTTACATAATTCCAGTCTGCCCATACTCTCTTGTCACGTTTCCTTTATTGTTTTGTTTTTGGGACCCGAGTTCTGTACAAAACAACTCAGGTTCTTTCAAAGGAAACAGTTCTCTTAATTATGAACACATTTTATTTTTATTTGACTCCTCCATAATCTTGACATGAGAGTGGAGAACTTAAAAAAAATGTATTCAGCCTTTCTCAACTACTACTGAATATGGAAGGGTTTTGGCTACTTCTACAACAATCTGTGAAGCATGCCCCTCTATTTGTAGATTAATGGAAGCTGATGGATATGGCTTTATGTCTCCATGTATACACAGTATAAACACTGGATCTTTCATTTCCCCATCTTCTAAAAGATCTTCATGTATCAAAGTCCGCATACACCCAGAATCAATAAGAGCCTTAACCTCTTTACCATTAACTAATGCAGTGACAACAAAACTTTTCAGGCTTCAAAATTCTCCAATATTAGCTGCACAACACTGACCAACATAATTACACTCCATGAAGGGACAGTACTTAGCAATATGGCCAGTTTCACCACATTTGAAACAGATTAAGGGGCCAAATTATCAACCTCCGAATGGAGCTTGATGCCCCTGTTTCCGCGAGAGCCTTCAGGCTCACCAGATACAACAGTTACGAAGCAGCGGTCTAAAGACCACTGCTCCATAACTTGTCTGTCTGCTTTGAAGCTGCGGATATCAATCTGCCCGATCCTATACGATCGGGTTGATTGACAACAGTATGCGTATGCTGTCGGCATTTATCGATGTGCGGCGGACATGATTTAATGGTTTGATTTTTAACTGGTTTCTCTCATGAACAGTTTACCCAGTAAGAAAGTTTACCCAGTGAAGAAGTGTAAATAGAGAAGAGTAGAGGACCCAGGACAGAGCCTTGAGGTACTCCAACAGACAGGGGCAATAGAGAGGAGGAGTCACCAGCAAAAGAGACTGAGAAGGATCTGTTAGAGAGATAAGAGTGAATCCAGGAGAGGGCAGTGTCACAGAGACCAAGAGAACTGAGAGACTGTAGGAGAAGGGGATGGTCAACAGTGTCAAAGGTGTAATATATTGTTCCAAGATTATCATGTCCATAATTTCAGTTACTGCTCGAACGTAAGGTTTTAACCACTTACAAAAACTTTTCTTCTAAATTTATTTCTATAATATACATCAGAAAACCTCATACGGTTAAGTATAGCAGATTAAAGTGTATCATAGAACCCATTTTCTGTTTCTCCTAACGCTTGATATACGGCCTAAGCTTCACCAGTTAAGAATGGAGCCAGTCTTACAGCCCAAGTACCTTTCTGACATTCTGCCAGGGCAGCAAGTCTATCAAACACTGTTAAGTAAGCTTCTGTATCATCCTCAGATCCGATCTTAGCCAAGGCATTTGAAAAAGATTCCTTAATGGAATTTTCTTTCACGACTTGTCCCTTTGTTCTGTCCAGGATTTGTTTCACTAGCCCAGCTTGGAAGTCCTGTTGTTGTTGCACTTGTAATTGTTGTTGCTGTTTATGCTGCTGTTGCTGAAGGGCTAGCATTTGCTGTAAGAGCTGGACCTGGAACTTCTGTTGTTGCTCTGTCATCCACGTCAACAATATTTCTGACTCCACTGTTATCTTAGCGGCTTAGGTACTCTTGCCAACAGTAAATATGGATCAGGCACATCTCCACGCCATACTTTTCCATCTGTTCCTGAAAACTGGGTTTTCAATACAACTTCTCACACCATGTGTAATTGAGTGGACCTTGTCAGGAAATGTTAAAGGGACAGCCTACACCAGAATTTTTGTTTTAAAAGATAGATAATCCCTTTTTTACCCATTCCCTAGTTTTGCATAACAAACACAGTTATATAAATACACTTTTTACCTCTGTGATTACCTTGTATCTAAGCCTCTGCAAACTGCCCCCTAATTTCAGTTCTTTTGACAGGTATGCGTTTTAGCCAATCAGTGCTGGCCCCTAGGAACTCCATGTGCATGAGCATAGTGTTATCTATATGACACACATGAACTAACACCCTCTAGTGGTGAGAAACTGTCAAAATGCCCTGAGAGAAAAGGCGGCCTTCAAGGGCTTAGAAATTAGCATATGAACCACCTAGGTTTAGCTTTCAACTGAGAACACCAAGAGAACAAAGCAAAATTGGTGGTAAAAGTAAATTGGAAAATTCTTTACAATGACTTGCCCTATCTGAATCATGAAAGTTTATTTTGGACTAGACTGTCCCTTTAAGCACAAACAGAATGATGCAAAAGTAGTTTCAATTTTAAACAGGAGTATTTACTTTCAGTCAGCAGTTTAAGGGTTAAACAATCACCCTTTTGCAGTGAAGCAAACAAGCAAAAAAAAAAACAGTACAGATTCACATGCTTTAGAACACAAAAACATAATTTATGTAAGAACTTATCTGATAAATTAATTTCTTTCATATTGGCAAGAGTCCATGAGCTAGTGACGAATAGGATATACAATCCTACCAGGAGGGGCAAAGTTTCCCAAACCTCAAAATGCCTACAAATACACCCCTCACCACACCCACAATTCAGTTTAACGAATAGCCAAGTAGTGGGGTGATAGAAAAAGGAGTAAAACGCATAAAAAAAGGAACTGGAAATATAATTGTGCTTTATACAAAAAAACATAACCACCATAAAAAGGGTGGGTCTCATGAACTCTTGCCAATATGAAAGAAATGAATTTATCAGCTAAGTTCTTACATAAATTATGTTTTCTTTCATGTAATTGGCAAGTCCATGAGCTAGTGACGTATGGGATAACAATACCCAAGATGTGGAACTCCACAGAAGAGTCACTAGAGAGGGAGGGATAAAAATAAAAACAGCCATTTTCCGCTGAAAAAAATTAAATCCACATCCAAGAAAATAAGTTTTTCCCATAATTGAAAAGAAAAAACTTAAAACATAAGCAGAGGAATCAAACTGAAACAGCTGCCTGAAGAACCTTTCTACCAAAAACTGCTTCCGAAGAGGCAAATGCATCAAAGCAGTAGAATTTAGTAAATGTATACAAAGAAGACCAAATTGCTGCTTTGAAAACCTGATTAACTGAAGCTTCATTCTTAAAAGCCCATGAAGTGGAAACTGATCTAGTAGAATGAGCTGTGATTCTCTGAGGCGGGGCCTGACCTGACTCCAAATAAGCCTGATGAATCAAAAGCTTTAACCAGGATGTGAAATAAATGTGATAGTCAAATGTAACAAAATACAAAGGTGAACCATAAAATAAAAGTTCATATATAAGGATATGTTCGTTCTCTTTGGGTTAGTTTCCCCGCTCCTCTGTGTTCCTCTGTGTGTTTTCAAAGAAAAGGAAACAAAATATGCAACATAGTGTAACTCTGTAACCACTTGAAATGGAGTAGTTCTACTTGTTAACGAGTGATTACTCACATTTGTTGGAGCTTATAACCAAGCTCAGGGAAATGCGCACTCCCACTTTATACTGGTGGGAAAACAGTTACTCTCAGGCAAATCTCTTAAAAACAAATATTTATTAAAATACATAAAAGGCGTCACAAATGCCCCCAAATCACCTATGACATAGGGTAAATGAGCAATACTAAATATAAGATCACTCAAAAGAGCAGATACAAGTCCTGGATGGGGATGGATGGAAAAGCAGAACCTTAACCGCTAAATCCACCACCTCGCAATACCAGTAAAGAACGCTCCTCCCCCAGGTGTACAGGCAAATGTAAAGACGCACAGGAGAGTCTATCATTACAATTCCGACGTACGTTTCGCTGGATCAGCTTTTTCAAGGAATAAAGTGCGCATGTCCGTGAGTCCTTTTAAACCTCTAATTGATGACAAACCAGAGATTTGAAGTAGTTTACTCCATCTTGGCATCATGTTTCAAAATACATCCATATTACCATGAGCTAAACCTTTTTCATGTTATTAGTAAACATACGGCATTATACATATATGCATAAAGGTTAAGGCAAAACAACATATTGAATTCATTAGGTTTACACAATATGGTATATATCTTAATGTTACTTACAATGCAAATAAAAACGCTAATACAGCGCTCAGCAGGATAATCTTATCTCCCTCTTTCTTTATACTTCCTAGTGAATCTATCACATATAGATAAGTTAATTACCCCAAGTATTATCTTGGACATTATGTGCACATAAATATTCAGACGGACTTTAATGCCCATCGTTTATGCTGTATCTAAACATATAGGAATATCCTGTTTTCTATACGATCGATATTCTCACATATTTTTTAAAAACAAATTGTTACGGTATAAGGTCAGTCCCTCCTTGCATGATTGGTTTGGAAGCCTCTTATCTATGTACTTACTATTTATACTCCAAACTAATCAACAAATGTATTTTTATTGTAACATAAGGATAATATTGTATCTATGGTGTGATCCCCAATTAAACCCTACTATTTACAATTATTAAACCTTTATCTTAAATATGCTACTGTGTTTATGCGTGTGTCTATGCAACCAAATATCTATTACCTTATCATGCACAGAAAATATATTGTTTATACTTATTGAACCTTTCTTTTAGATATCCTGATATGTTTATATGTGTATCATTGCAACCAATTATCAATCACATTGCTGTTCACAGAGAATAACTTTCACAGAAAGTGATGAATTTCAAAATCTTTGTTTAGTTCGTTAGGTATGAAGCTGTCCATAATATGTATCCACTTCATCTCCAACAGACCCAAACTATTCTGAGTATCACCTCCCCTCCAGTTTTGTTCCACTCTCCTAATACCTAGAAATTCCAGATCACTTATATTTCTGTTATGTTTTCTATCAAAATGTGCGGATACAGTATGATTCGGATACCCTTTCTCAATATTATAAATGTGTTCATTCAATCTAGTTTTTAAAAGTCTGGAGGTGCGTCCTATGTAGATCAAATTACACGAACAACGTAACAAATAGATAACATTTTTACTGTTACAAGTGATAAATTGGTTGATGTCATACTCTCTCTTACGGTCTGCTGAATAAAATTTATTGCACAGTTTAGGAGTTTTTTTCATCAATTTGCATGCATTGCAGAACTGACATCTTCTAAATCCCATTTGGGATGGTAGTAGCCAGTTCTTAATGGCTTTATTGTTACCTACTTCCTTAGTGCCATGAGAACCAGGATGCCAAGGAAATGGCAGAAGCTTTCTGACCTTTCCTAGAAGCAGAAAAGACAACAAATAGACTAGAAGTCTTCCTGAAATCTTTAGTAGCTTCAACATAATATTTCAAAGCCTTTACAACATTTAGAGAATGTAAGGATCTCTCTAAAGAATTCTTAGGATTAGGACACAAAGAGGGAACAACAATTTCCCTATTAATGTTGTTAGAATTCACAACTTTAGGCAAACATTTAAATGAAGTCTGCAAAACTGCCTTATCCTGATGGAAAAATCAGAAAAGGAGACTCACAAGAAAGAGCAGATAATTCGGAAACTCTTCTAGCCGAAGAGATAGCCAAAAGGAACTACAATTTCCAAGAAAGTAGTTTAATATCCAAAGAAAGCATAGGCTCAAAAGAATGAGCTTGTAAAGCCTTCAAAACCAAATTAAGACTTCAAGGAGGAGAGATTGATTTAATGACAGGCTTGATACGGACCAAAGCCTGTACAAAACAGTGAATATCAGGAAGCTTAGCAATCTTTCTGTGAAATAAAACAGAAAGAGCAGAGATTTGTCCCTTCAAGGAACTTGCAGGCAAACCTTTATCCAAACCATCTTGAAGGAACTGTAAAATTCTAGGAATTCTAAAAGAATGCCAGGAGAATTTATGAGAAGAACACCATGAAATGTAAGTCTTTCAAACTCAATAATAAATCTTCCTATAAACAGATTGACGAGCCTGTAACATAGTATTAATCACTGAGTCAGAGAAACCTCTATGACTAAGCACTAAGCGTTCAATTTCCATACCTTCAAATTTAACGATTTGAGATCCTGATGGAAAAACGGTCCTTGAGACAGAAGGTCTGGTCTTAAAGGAAGTGGCCAAGGTTGGCAACTAGACATCAGGACAAAATCGGCATACCAGAACCTGTGAGGCCATGCTGGTGCTACCAGAAACACAAACGATTGTTCCATGATGATCTTGGAGATCACTCTTGGAAGAAGAACTAGAGGCAGGAAGATATAAGCAGGTTGGTAAAACCAAGGAACTGCTAACGCATCCACCGACTCCACCTGAGGACCCATGGACCTGGACAAGTACCTGGGAAGTTTCTTGTTTAGATGGGAAGCCATCAGATCTATTTCTGGAAGACCCCACATCTGAACAATCTGAAAAAACACATCTGGATGGAGAGACCACTCCCCCGGATGTAAAGTCTGACGGCTGAGATAATCCGCTTCCCAATTGTCTATACCTAGGATATGTACCGCAGAAATTAGACAAGAGCTGGATTCCACCCAAGAAAGTATCCAAGATACTTCTTTCATAGTTAGGGGACTGTGAGTCCCACTCTGATGATTGACATATGCCACAGTTGTGATATTGTCTGTCTGAAAACAAATGAATGGTTCTCTCTTCAACAGAGGCCAAACCTGAAGAGCCCTGAAAATAGCACGGAGTTCTAAAATATTGATTGGTAACTTCGCCTCTTGAGGTTTCCAAACCCTTTGTGCTGTCAGAGATCCCCAGACAGCTCCCCAACCTGAAAGACTTGCATCTGTTGTGATTACAGTCCAGGTTGGACGAACAAAATAGGCCCCTTGAACTATACAATGGTGGTCTAACCATCAAGTCAGAGAGAGTCGAACATTGGGATTTAAGGATATTAACTGTGATATCTTTGTATAATCCCTGCACCATTGTTTCAGCATTCAAAGCTGGAGAGGTCTCATATGAAAACGAGCAAAGAGGATCGCGTCCGATGCTGCAGTCATGAGACCTAAAACTTACATGCACATAGCCACTGAAGGGAATGATTGAGACTGAAGCTTCCGACAAGCTGAAACCAATTTTATTTGTCTCTTGTCTGTTAGAGACACTCTGTCTCTATCAGACAAGAGACAAATAAAATTGGTTTCATGGATACTGAATCTATCTGGAAACCTCAAAAGGTGACCCTTGTCTGAGGAATCAAGAAACTTTTTGGTAAATTGATCCTCCAATCATATCTTTGAAGAAACAACACTAGTTGATTCGTGTGAGATTCGGCAGAATGTAAAGACTGAGCTAGTACCAAGATATCGTCCAAATAAGGAAACACCAAAATACCCTGTTCTCTGATTACAGAGAGTAGGGCACCGAGAACATTTGAATCAATTCTTGGAGCTGTTGCTAGGCCAAATGGAAGAGTGACAAATTTGGTAATATTTGTCTAGAAAAGAGAATCTCAGAAGCCGATAGTGATCTGAATGAATCAGAATATGAAGATATGCATCCTGTAAGTCTATCGTGGACATATAATGACCTTGCTGAACAAAAGGCAGAATAGTCCTTATAGTCACCATTTTGAAAGTTGGCACTCTTACAAAACGATTCAAAATTTTCAGATCCAGAATTGGCCTGAATGTATTTTCTTTCTTTAGGACAATGAATAGATTTGAATAAAACCCCAGACCCTGTTCCTGAAACCGAACTGGTATGATTACCCCTGAAAGCTCTGGATCTGAAACACACTTCAGAAAAGCCTTCACTGGATTTGCTGGAAAGCGTGAGAGAAAAAATCTTCTCACAGGAGGTCTTACTCTGAATCCTATTCAATACCCTTGAGAGACAATTCTCTGAATCCAATGAATTTGGACAGAATCTGCCCAAATGTTTTGGAAAATGTTTAATCTGCCCCTCACCAGCTGAGCTGGAATGAGAGCCGCCCCATCATGCAGACTTGGGGGCTGACTTTGGTTTCTTAAAAGGCTTGGATTTATTCCAACTTGAAGAAGGTTTCCAATTGGAACCAGATTCTTTGGGGGATTGATTTGGTTTCTGTTCCTTATTCTGTCAAAAAGAACGAAAATGATTAGAAGCTTTAGATTTACCCTTAGATCTTTTATCCTGAGGTAAAAAAACTCCCTTCCCCCCAGTGACAGATGAAATAATTGAATCCAACTGAGAACCAAATACATTTTTACCTTGGAAAGAAAGAGATAGTAATCTAGACTTAGATACAATGTCAGCATTCCAATATTTGAGCCACAAAGCTCTTCTAGCTAAAATAGCTAGACATAGATTTAACATCAATTTTGATGATATAAAAAATAGCAGGCAAATCAGGATCTATTTCCTGTTGCGCTAAGCTTTCCAACAAGAAAGTTGATGCAGCTGCAACATCAGCCATAGAAATGGCAGGCCTGAGAAGATAGCCAGAATATAAATAAGCTTCCCCTAGATAAGATTCAAGTTTCCTATCTAAAGGATCCTTAAAGGAAGCACTATCTTCCATAGGGATAGTAGTACGTTTGTCAAGAGTAGAAATAGCCCCATCAACTTTGGGGATTTTTTCCCAAAACTCCAATCTGACTGCTGGCAAAGGATACAACTTTTTAAACCTAGAAGAAGGAATAAAAGAAGTACCAGGCCTATTCCATTCCTTTGAAATCATATCAGAAATAGAATCAGGAACTGTAAAAACCTCTTGAGTAACCACAGGAAATTTATAAACAGAATTTAAACATTTACTAGTTTTAGTATCAAGAGGACTAGTTTCCTCAATATCCAAAGTAATCAACACTTCTTTTAACAAAGAACGAATATACTCCATCTTAAAGAGATAAGTAGATTTGTCAGTGTCAATATCTGGGGTAGGATCTTCTGAATCAAATAGATCCTCATCAGAGGAGGATAATTCAGTATGTTGTCGGTCATTTGAAACTTCATCAACTTTATGAGAAGTTCTAAAAGACCTTTTACGTTTATTAGAAGGCGGAATAGCAGACAAAGCCTTCTGAATCGCATCAGCAAAATCTTTTATATTCACAGGGATATCATGTACATTAGATGTTGAAGGAACAACAGGCATTGTACTAGTACTGATGGATAAATTCTCTGCATGTAAAAGCTTATCATGACAACTATTACATACTACAGCTGGAGATATAATCTCTGCTAACTTACAACAGATGCACTTAGCTTTGGTAGAACTGTTATCAGGCAGCAGGGATCCAACAGTGGTTTCTGAGACAGGATCAGATTGAGACATCTTGCAAATATAAGAGAAAAAAAACAACATATAAAGCAAAATTATACATTTCCTTATATGACAGTTTCAGGAATGGTAAAAAAATGCAAACAGCATAGCCCTCTGAACATAGAAAAAGGCAAGAGGCATATAGGAAGTGGGGTTTAAATAAATAAATTATTTGGCACCAAGTATGACACTCAATGCAAAATTAAATGTATTTGGCGCTAACAACATCTGGAAATGACGCAACTTGCGTCATGGCAGACGCAACCTTGTGCAAGGAAACCTGGTGTCAACTAAGACGCCGGAAATTAAGAATTTGCGACACCGAACGTACCTTCGCGACAAAAAAATTCTCGTGCCAATAAATTTCAGCATTTTGCGACCTTGCAAGAGTATTTTAGCCTGCAAAATTTAATGAAAAAACAGTCAATTGAAAAAAAGACTATACCCCAAGTAAGAAAAAATAACTTCCTAAATATGTTTTCCCAGTTTTGAAACTGATAGTCTGCAAAAGGAAATATACATAAACCTGACTCATGGCAAATATAAGTACAATACATATATTTAGAACTTTATATTAATACATAAAGTGCCAAACCATAGCTGAGAGTGTCTTAAGTAATGAAAACATACTTACCGAAAGACACCCATCCACATATAGCAGATAGCCAAACCAGTACGGAAACAGTAACAGTAGAAGTAATGGAATATGAGAGTATATCGTCGATCTGAAAAGGGAGGTAGGAGATGAATCTCTACGACCGATAACAGAGAACCTTTGAAAAGATTTCCCGTGAGGAAAACCATATAATCAATAGGTGATACTCCCTTCACATCCCTCTGACCTTCACTGTACTCTGAGAGGAATCGGGCTTCAAAATGCTGAGGAGCGCATATCACAGAAGAAAATCAAGCAGAAACTTACTTCACCACCTCCATAGGGAGGCAAAATTTGTAAAACTGAATTGTGGGTGTGGTGAGGAGTGTATTTATAGGCATTTTTAGGTTTAGGAAACTTTGCCCCTCCTGGTAAGATTATATATCCCTTACGTCACTAGCTCATGGACTCTTGCCAATTACATGAAAGAAAAAAACGTATATAATCCTACAAGTTCTTATGATAAAGCATTAGGCATTTTTATACAGGCTACCCAAGAAAACTCTCCAAGTGTCTTGCTACTTCTTTATCTGAGATCCAAATGAATCCTTGCTTGCAAGAGCTGCCTTTCATAACCCTCTAACTCTTCTCAACTGTTGTTAATTTGCTTTTTGTTGTCTGCCTGTTACTAATAGGGATGTTTTCAACAGTGAGCTGGCAGCATGTTGCTTCTTTCAGGATAGTATATTTCCCTGTATAGAAATTAACCCTTTCTACAGGGATGAGTTTATACACTCCATCGCAGCCACGCACCAGTATTCAAACATTGCACTTTCCTAGAGCATCAGTAGTGGCTTGTATGTCACAAATTATGTCTTCACAGGCACAACACTTACCATCTTTAGCTCTTTAAGCTTGAATACTGGTGCACAAGCCCTCACTGGATATGTTTGGAGTATGCTGCAGAAAAACAGTGATAACTTTTACTAGAAGCATTTTTGCTAAAGGAAGTGTATTGTAAAAATGCTTCTATTTCAAATTGAAATGCATTTACTCACATCTAACTTTTGACCTTTCTATCCCTTTTAACCTTTTGATTCCTGTAGGCGCATGACTAGCCCTTCTCTTCATGCAGGGGGATCACTGATCAAACACTGTTTTCTGTGATCCACCTCATTAGACGACCAGGGATCATTAGTGGCCAAGTGAGTGGTACTCCCAGGCATCATAGGAGTGGTGGTGACTTTATGCATACGGTGACCTCACAAAGGGGCTAAACAAGGATACAAAATGCTATAGCTGCAAGGGAACTGAATGGGACAGCAAATTCAAACCCCTCAAACTCAATTCTATAAGCAGTTACAAACCTCTAAGACCCCTCAGTTGAAAGATAATTGTCTGTTCTTTCAAATGGCAGTGGTCTTGGAGCAGTAAGACACAACAGATAGTTTAAAAATAAAGTAAAAAAAAACACATGGGGATTTGCTCGTTGGTTTTACACAATATACACAATAATAAAAATCTGGTATGTCTAGAGACCCCTAATGAAGCGTATTTTCTAGTAGAGAAATCTATCTCTTAAAACATATATGAATTGTGTCTGTATAGTCAGGTGATTACTGTGTTAATAGTGAACACCTTGCAATAAACAAAGTGCTTGTATTTCTGTACCACACAATTGAGCCTCTTTAAAATGAAAGTCAATCCTAGGACTGACTATTGAAACAAACAAAGGGGACTTTCATTCATGAAGTATAGGATACCTCATGTAGAAAGCTCCTTTATTTGATTCAATCGATCGCCATTTTTACCTGGTACAGCAGCCCACGGCTAAAAAAATTTCGGGCTAAGAGGTGAGGTTTTGACCTCTTAGCCAATAGCCGTGCGGTAAATCCGGCTCCCATGGGTGCCAAGCCGGATTTACCGCATGGCAATTGGCTAAAAGGTGAAAACATCACCTCTTACCAAAAAAATGTTTTAGCCGTGGGCTGCTGTACCAGGTAAACACGGTGATCAATTGAATCAAATAAAGGAGCTTTCTACATGAAGTATCTTATACTTCATGAATGAAAGTCCCCTTTATTTGTTTCAATAGTCAGCCCTAGCGTTTGTAAAACGCTAGGATTGACTTTCACTTTAATCTATATTATAACCCCCAAAACCCTGTATAGCCTCCTATTTCACATGTGGCTACCCTTGATGACAATTTAGACAGGAGATCACAGTAACAGCAATTGTCACTTAGCCATTTTCAATACTATTTACTAAGATCTAAGCACAAATATACTTTTTTTTCTTTACAGTTTTTGCTGCATTTATCACACATGCCATGAAATATAAATGTAATAATGATATATTGTAAATCTGCTGGACCTGCCGAAAAAAAAATAATATAATTTGTGTGGGTCACTTACTGAAATTTGACTTAAAATAGGGTTTAAATGAAGGCAGCAAAAAAAGCTCAAAATTGGCTCAGCACTGGGGTGTAAAAAATATACTTAGCAGCGAAAGGGTTAGTACTTTTCAGGATGCTTTTATTTTGCAAACTCTATGTGTCATGTGTTTCACAAAGGGAATCTGGGGACCCCTAAACCCTGGTTTTTAATGCCAGATGTCCTGACTCTTGCAGTAAGTTGTCTTTCTGCGTTAAGGCACCTCAGGCTAGAGCAAATTTCTGACAAAATGAAAAGGAGTCCCAAAGACTTGCGCAAAATGTGCACCTAACTTACAGTTGTTGTTAATAATACCCAGACATTACAGATATATCATTATGCCATTGACCCATATTTAGGCTGACCATATTGCCGCTTTAAGAAGGAACACATATGAAAAATACATATGTCAGGGTTCTTATACAAAACATTTCTTTAAACAGCCCTGAAAACAGCCCTGACATATGTATTTTTCATATGTGTCCCTTTTGAAAGCGGAAATATGGTCAGCCTACCCATATTCCAATCTATTTGAAATGACATGTTTGAATGGCTTGTTGCAGGATCTCAGTCCACACAAAGGGCTCCATTTATGAAGCAGCGAATACTTGCATGAAATGGAAGTTAAAGGGACATAAAACCTAACATTTTCCTTTCATGGTTCAGACAGAGGATACACTTTTAAACAACTTTCCAATTTACTTCTATTAATTAATTTGCATCATTCTCTTGATATCCTTTGCTGAAAGGTTTATCTTGGCAAGCTCAGTAGCAGCAAAGAACCTAGGTTCTAGCTGCTGTTTGGTGGCTGCATATACAGGGAGTGCAGAATTATTAGGCAAATGAGTATTTTGACCACATCATCCTCTTTATGCATGTTGTCTTACTCCAAGCTGTATAGGCTCGAAAGCCTACTACCAATTAAGCATATTAGGTGATGTGCATCTCTGTAATGAGAAGGGGTGTGGTCTAATGACATCAACACCCTATATCAGGTGTGCATAATTATTAGGCAACTTCCTTTCCTTTGGCAAAATGGGTCAAAAGAAGGACTTGACAGGCTCAGAAAAGTCAAAAATAGTGAGATATCTTGCAGAGGGATGCAGCACTCTTAAAATTGCAAAGCTTCTGAAGCGTGATCATCGAACAATCAAGCGTTTCATTCAAAATAGTCAACAGGGTCGCAAGAAGCGTGTGGAAAAACCAAGGCGCAAAATAACTGCCCATGAACTGAGAAAAGTCAAGCGTGCAGCTGCCAAGATGCCACTTGCCACCAATTTGGCCATATTTCAGAGCTGCAACATCACTGGAGTGCCCAAAAGCACAAGGTGTGCAATACTCAGAGACATGGCCAAGGTAAGAAAGGCTGAAAGACGACCACCACTGAACAAGGCACACATGCTGAAACGTCAAGACTGGGCCAAGAAATATCTCAAGACTGATTTTTCTAAGGTTTTATGGACTGATGAAATGAGAGTGAGTCTTGATGGGCCAGATGGATGGGCCCGTGGCTGGATTGGTAAAGGGCAGAGAGCTCCAGTCTGACTCAGACGCCAGCAAGGTGGAGGTGGAGTACTGGTTTGGGCTGGTATCATCAAAGATGAGCTTGTGGGGCCTTTTCGGGTTGAGGATGGAGTCAAGCTCAACTCCCAGTCCTATTGCCAGTTTCTGGAAGACACCTTCTTCAAGCAGTGGTACAGGAAGAAGTCTGCATCCTTCAAGAAAAACATGATTTTCATGCAGGACAATGCTCCATCACACGCGTCCAAGTACTCCACAGCGTGGCTGGCAAGAAAGGGTATAAAAGAAGAAAATCTAATGACATGGCCTCCTTGTTCACCTGATCTGAACCCCATTGAGAACCTGTGGTCCATCATCAAATGTGAGATTTACAAGGAGGGAAAACAGTACACCTCTCTGAACAGTGTCTGGGAGGCTGTGGTTGCTGCTGCACGCAATGTTGATGGTGAACAGATCAAAACACTGACAGAATCCATGGATAGCAGGCTTTTGAGTGTCCTTGCAAAGAAAGGTGGCTATATTGGTCACTGATTTGTTTTTGTTTTGTTTTTGAATGTCAGAAATGTATATTTGTGAATGTTGAGATGTTATATTGGTTTCACTGGTAAAAATAAATAATTGAAATGGGTATATATTTGTTTTTTGTTAAGTTGCCTAATAATTATGCACAGTAATAGTCACCTGCACACACAGATATCCCCCTAAAATAGCTATAACTAAAAACAAACTAAAAACTACTTCCAAAACTATTCAGCTTTGATATTAATGAGTTTTTTGGGTTCATTGAGAAAATGGTTGTTGTTCAATAATAAAATTAATCCTCAAAAATACAACTTGCCTAATAATTCTGCACTCCCTGTACAGTATATACCGATTGTCATTGGCTCACCCATGTTTTCAGTTAGAAACCAGTAGTGAATTGCTGCTCCTTCAACAAATGATACCAAGAGAATGAAACAAATTAGATAATAGAAGTAAATAAGAAAGTTTTTTAAAATTGTATTTTCTATCTGAATCATGAAAGAAACATTTTGGGTTTCATGTCCCTTTAAGAAGCAGCAGTTATTAGACCTCTGCTCCTTAACCTATTCACCACCTTTTAGGTGGTTGATTGAAATCATCCTGATCCGATCCGATCGGGATGATTGACAGCCCCTGCTAGCAGCCGATTGGCCACCAGTGAGCAGGGGCCGGCATTGCACGAGCATTTCGCTAGAAATGATTGTGCAATGATAAATGCCAACAGCATATCCCCCAAAACCTCTGTGATAACCCACTTTTCAACTGTTTTTAAAGAGCATTTAGTTTATGGCTTGATGGAGACAAGTTGACTACAATATATTTATCTATCAGAAAATGTTTTTTGATCAGCTTTGAAATAAAACCTTTTTGTCCTTTTAAAAAAAAAAATGATCGTGTTTTTGCTCATAATTAGTTCTCAACTTAGCAAAATGCAATTGCTTCATGGTTTAATCAAAAATAACAATGGAGCTTAAATCACACTTAAATTACTAACAGGTAGATTACGAGTTTTGCGTTACGGATTTTAACGCTGACAAAATGGCATTTTCAGTGTAATGGCAGTAACGCAGCTATTGCTAGTCGCGTCGCATGAACAGCTTTAAAAAGGTAATGTGGCAATTTAAATCTAGAAAAATTACAAGGGACAAAAGAGACTATGACTCTAAACAGGTTTATAAATGGACACATGATGATCAGTCCAAAATTAGGTCTAGATTCTTTAAAAAGAATCAAAAGAGATTTGGCAAACAGGAAAAAACTGTAACTTTCTCAGATACTGAGTATGAAATTGAATTCTCTGACAATGAGAATATAATAGAAGAAGACGTATCAACAGTTTTATAATCCCCACAGGATGTAGAGTCATCAGAAATCTCCAATGAGGAGTCAAAAAACGGGGATCCCCTAACATTCCCAGAAGAAGAAAAAAACACAGAGAGGAGGGAGGTGCAAAAGGAAAAAATCCAAACAATGCGCCCTTATATATGTCAACCAACAACAGAAGAACAATTCACAAAAGAAATATGTGACGAGGTCACAGGGACAGAAACATCAGAAATGAATGTTAATCTAAATGTGATGAATTTGTCCTCAGTTGATTTAGATAATGCTCAGATCAAATTATTGTCCAAAGGGCTTAATTTATTTATTTTTTTAAATATTTTTTATTGGATTTTGTCTGTTTTAGGACAATAGGCAAATAACATATATTTCTATAACAAATAAACAAATTAACAGATAAATAAACAAATGTCGGGTTTCAGTATTGTTTCAAGGTTACAGACCAACTGGGGAGTGTTCCTGTGTCATTTCGGTATGTCTTCCAGAGAGACTCTTGTTTAAGTCCATCAACGGTTTCTTATAATATGCATTCCTTGCAAACAGTCATCACAACACACATAGATTTCTTGGTACTAGAGCAGTATTACCATTCAAATGTTGCTTAACGTGTGTCATATACCAGGGCTGGTGGGAGGGGGGGGGGGGTTCTGTACAAAGGGCTTAATGTTGTGCCATCAGCTCACTTTAACCTTTTTGAAACAATCTTAGATGTGAAAAAATATGTTCGCAAACTTACGTTGCAGAAACATTTTTAAGGCGTAAGTGAGCAGAGGGCACAAGAAGAGCAAGAGCTTTCAGTGGTATATGATGACAAATATGAGAAAAACAATGAAATGTTATCCTTTTCTGAAATGTGTTCTGTGAAAGACTTACAAAAATTAGGGGGGGAAAGTACATATCAAAGTTTAGACCTTGTAAAAAAAAAAGAAAGTAAAGCATGACCATTTAAAAAGAAAAGTACTTGTCATCCTGTTCATACACATCCTAAAATCTTACACATCTTCCAAAAAACAGTAGAGGATAAACTTAGATCTCTCAGTGATACTAACTTGAAAAAAACTAGGAAATAATCTTATTTAACACACAAGGAAAAACAAGCCCTAAAAACACTAACTGATAATGAAGAAATTATAATTAGACCTTCAGACAAGGGAGGCAATGTAGTTATTTTAAATAAATCGGACTTCATTGCTGAAGCAAAAAGACAGTTAAATGACAGAAAAGTATATTGTAAATTTAAGGATAATCCAACACAACAATATAAACATAAAATTGTAGGTATCATTCTAATGGCCAAATACAACAATATAATCAATTCATCTACTAAGGAGGCTCTCATACCATTACAAACAGTAACTCCCATTTTTCACTATTTTCTGAAAATATATAAAGACCCTTTTATTCCATCAGGGCGACCAATAATTGCTGGGATAAATTCATTAAATGAACCCCTTTCTGACCTTGTTGACACTTTCCTTCAGCAGCTAGTGAAGAGCTTATTAAGTTACATACAAGATACTACGGCATTACAGACAAAGCTGAATAAAATAAAATGGAAATCTAGTTATAGATTCTTAGTAGGGGGTGTGGCTTCACTATATACATGCATTCTACATTATAAAGGTATAACAGCGCTTAAATTCTTCTTTGATTCCTATAGTGAATATGAACCAGCTACTAAATCATTTTTGCTGAGAGCAATTTAATATCTCCTAACGCATAATTTTTTTATGTTTGGGAATGAGTATTTTCTACAAAGACGTGGAACAGCTATGGGGGCCAAGTTTGCCCCCTCCTATGCCAACCTTTTTATGGGTTGGTGGGAGCTGTTCAATGTCTTTGGAGAGAAGAACCCCTTTAGGGATAGAATTAAGCACTTCTATAGATACATAGATGATTTGTTTTTGATTTTTGAGGGAGTTTCTGTTGAAGCTGATCTATTTTCTGAATACCTAAATGACAACACATGTGGCATTAAATTATTGGGAGAACACAATTCTAACTCTATTAATTTTTTAGATCTAACAATTTATGCCAATGAAGTAAATGGCACAATAGACACTATCCTTTACAGAAAGCCTACTGCAGGCAATACCATTTTACAATTTTGATTCATGCCATTCCCAGACATGTTCAAAAAGGAATTCCCAAGGGAGTAGATCTCATCCTATTGGCTGTTTTGAACAGCCAATAGGATTTTAGAAGCTCTCATCCTATTGGCTGATTTGAATTTGAAGAAGGAAATCAGCCAATAGGAATGCAAGGTACGTCATTTTGAAACGGCTACCTTGCATTGAAGCTTCAGTGTACGGCGGGGATTGTATGAAGAGAACGCTCTGTGCTGGATGTCTTCGCCGCTCCGCGTCGCCGGGATGAAGACTTCTAGCCACCTGGATGTCCGGACTTCAGCAACCGTGAGTAGATATTCTGGGGTTAGTAATAGGTATTTTTTATTTTTTGGGGGGTTTTCTTTTCAGATTAGGGTTTGGGCTTTTGAAAAAGAGCTAAATGCCCTTTTAAGGCCAATGAAAAAGAGCTGAACGTCCTTTTAAGGACAATGCCCATACAAATGCTCCTTTAGGGACAATGGGTAGCTTAGGTTTTTTTGAGAGTTAGTTTTTTTTATTTTGGGGGGTTGGTTGGGTGGTGGGTTTTACTGTTGGGGGGACTTTGTATTTTATTTACAGGTAAAAGAGCTGTTTAACTTAGGGAAATTCCCTACAAAAGGCCCTTTTAAGGGCTATTGGTAGTTTATTGTAGGCTAGGGGTGTTTTTATTTTGTGGGTCTTTTTTATTTTTATAGGGCTTTTAGATTTGGTGTAATTGTTTTTATTTTTGATAATTTTGTTTATTATTTTTTGTAAGCTTATTGTTTTTATTTTTCGTAATTTAGTGCTTATTATTTTTTGCAATTTTAGATTTTTTTAAGTTTTCTCGTAGTGTTAGGTTTTTTTAAATTTGTAATTTATTTTTTTAATTGGTAGTATTTTTTATTTTATTAGAATAGTAAGGTTAGGTTAATTTATAGTTTAATGTTAGGTTTATTTTTATTTCACAGGTAAGTTTTTATTTATTTAAATATAGTTATATTGTAATTTTAATTTAAAGTTAGGGGGTATTAGGTTTAGGGGTTTATAGTTTAATTTAGTGTTTTGTGAAGTGAGGGGCCAGCGGTTAATAGGTTTATTTAGTGGAGGAGATGTGGGAGGCCGAAGGTTAGGGGTTAATATGTTTATTTAATTGTGGAGATGTTTTTAGTGATTTTGTTGTAAATAAATATTATCTATACACCACCACTACTGTTTGGCGCTTTAGACACCTGTATCACGTTTAGGGGTTAATAACTTTATTATAGTGTCAGCGATGTTGGGGAGCGGCAGAATAGGGGTTAATAACTTTATTATAGTGGCGGTGATGTCGGAATAGGGATTATTAACTTTTATTAGTGTCGGCGATGTCAGGAGCAGCGGATTAGGGCTTAATAACTTTTATTAGTATTGGCGATGTTGGGGGCAGCATGTTAAGGGTGTTTAGACTTGGGGTTTATGTTAGGGTGTTAGGTTTAAACGTAACTTATTTTTCCCCATAGACATCAATGAGGTTGCGTTACAGAGAATTTTCATTTCGCACTTCAGATGTTTTTCTTCTAACACTCTCTCCCCATTGAGGTCTATGGGGGAAAGCGTACACGAGCACGTCAAAGCAGCCCTTGGCTTTTGTGTGGTATGGAGCTTAACGCCACCATATCACACGCACAAGGAGGCTTTTCAGTAACTCGTAATGACAGCGCTATTGAGAGGGAAATAACGCAACTTTTTTGGCGTTAGTTTCGCACTCTGTTTAGCACAAAACTTGTAATCCAAAGTTCATTTATTATTGCAATAAATTGTTTGGAGGTTTAAAAATGGCAATTTAAAAATGACACACAATTACATAAAGTTCTTGAATACATGCATGTCATAAACAGTTTCATGATTCAGATTGAGCTGGTAAGTTTTTTCAAAATTATTTTATTGAGGTGACATAACATCCACAACAGAATACAATCAATTTTACAGTTAGAGATTATTTATTATTTTTTTAATAACAAGAGCCAGCAAATACAATAATGTACAATTGAATGAATTCCTCCAATATACAATAAAAATTATCGCCTTCTCATCATTTTCACTAAAGAAAACTTCCAACTGGCTTCTATTATCAGATTTACCTTGGTTTCACGGTATACTTTAAAAAACTATCGCCTAGATTAAGAGTCTTGCGTTAGCCTTAAAAAGCAGCGTTGAGAGGTCCCAACGCTGCTTTTAAATGCCCGCTGGTATTACGAGTCTGGCAGGTACAGGTGTACCGCTCGCTTTTTTTCGCGACTCGAGCATACCGCAAATCCCCTATCTTTTTCAATGAGATTTGCCTAATGCCGGTATTATGAGTCTTGGAAAAAGTGAGAGGTACACCCTCTCCTGTCAAGACTCCTACCGCATTTAAAAGTCAGTAGTTAAGAGTTTTATGGGGTAACGCCGTAACATAAAACTCTTAACTAAAGTGCTAAAAAGTAAACTAACACCCATAAACTACCTATTAACCCCTAAACCGAGCCCACCTCGCAAACACTTAAATAATTTTTTTAACCCCTAATCTGCCGACCGGACATCACCGCCACTTCAATAAATATATTAACCCCTAAACCGCCGCACTCCCGCCTCGCAAACACTAGTTAAATATTATTATCCCCTAATCTGCCGGCCCTAACATCGCCGACACCTACCTACATTTATTAACCCCTAATCTGCCGCCCCCAATATATTAAATGTATTAATACCTAAACCTAAGTCTAACCCTAAACCTAACCCCCCCAACTTAAATATAATTTAAATAAATTGAAATAAAATAACTACAATTAAATAAATTATTCCTATTTAAAACTAAATACTTACCTATAAAATAAACCCTAAGATAGCTACAATATAACTAATAGTTACATTGTAGCTAGCTTAGGGTTTATTTTTACTTTACAGGCAACTTTGTATTTATTTTAACTAAGTAGAATAGTTATTAAATAGTTATTAACTATTTAATAACTACCTAGATAAAATAAGTGCAAATTTACCTGTAAAATAAACCCTAACCTAAGTTACAATTACACCTAACACTACACTATAATTACATTAATTACCTAAACTAAATACAATTAATTACATTTAAATTATATAAACTAAAGTACAGAGAAAAAAAAAATTACAAAAAATAATTACAAGAATTTTAAACTAATTACACCTAATCTAATCCCCCTAATAAAATAAAAAATCCCCCCAAAATAAAAAAAAACCCTACCCTATACTAAATTACAAATAGCCCTTAAAAGGGCCTTTTGTGGGGTATTGCCCCAAAGTAATCAGCTCTTTTACTTGTAAAAAAATTACAATACCCCCCCAACATTAAACCCACCACCCACACACACACCCAACCCTACTCTAAAACCCACCTAATCCCCCTTTAAAAAAAATAACACTAACCCCTTGAAGATCACCCTACCTTGAGACGTCTTCGCCCAACCGGGCAGAAGTGGTCCTCCAGAGGGGCAGAAGTCTTCATCCGATCCGGGCAGAAGAGGACCTCCAGATGGCCAGAAGTCTTCATCCAGATGGCATCTTCTATCTTCATCCATCTGGAGCGGAGCGGGTCCATCTTCAAGCCAGCCGACGCGGAGCATCCTCTTCCAACGACATCCAACTGAAGAATGAAGGTTCCTTTAAATGACGTCATCCAAGATGGCGTCCCTTGAATTCCAATTGGCTGATAGGATTCTATCAGCCAATCTGAATTAAGGTAGGAAAAATCCTATTGGCTGATGCAATTAGCCTATATGATTGACGTTCAATCCTATTGGCTGATCCAATCAGCCAATAGGATTGAGCTCGCATTCTATTGGCTGTTCCAATCAGCCAATAGAATGCGAGCTCAATCCTATTGGCTGATTGCATCAGCCAATAGGATTTTTCCTACCTTAATTCCGATTGACTGATAGAATCCTATCAGCCAATCGGAATTCGAGGGACGCCATCTTGGATGACGTCGGAATTCGAGGGACGCCATCTTGGATGACGTCATTTAAAGGAACCTGTAGGGTTCGGCGATGTTGGGGGCAGCAGATTAGGGGTTCATAAGTATAATGAAGGTGGCGGCGGGGTCCGGAGTGGCAGATTAGGGGTTAATAATATAATGTAGGTGTCGGCGATGTCGGGGGCGGCAGATTAGGGGTTAATAAGTGTAAGATTAGGGGTGTTTAGACTTGGGGTTCATGTTAGGGTGTTAGGTGTAGACATAAAATGTGTTTCCCCATAGGAATCAATGGGGCTGCGTTAGGAGCTGAACGCTGCTTTTTTGCAGGTGTTAGGTTTTTTTCAGCCGATTATGCCCCATTAATTCCTATGGGGAATTTGTGCACGAGCACGTTTAGCCAGCTCACCGCGGACTTAAGCAACGCTGGTATTGAGGTGAGATGTGGAGCTAAATTTTGCTCTCTGCTCACTTTTCTGCCGGTTTAAAAAACCCTGTAATACCAGCGTTGTTTGTAGGTGAGCGGTGAGCATAAACTAAGCATTAGCATCTCAAGCCTTATTGACAAAAACTCGTAATCTATCCGTATACTTTTAACCCCTTAATGACCGGACCATTTTTCAATTTTCTTACCCTTAATAACAATGGCTATTTTTACATTTCTGCAGTGTTTGTGTTTAGCTGTAATTTTCCTCTTACTCATTTACTGTACCCACACATATTATATACCGTTTTTCTCGCCATTAAATGGACTTTCTAAAGATACCATTATTTTTATCATGTCTTATAATTTACTAAAAAAAAAATAATAAAATATGAGGAAAAAATGGAAAAAAAACACACTTTTTCTAACTTTGACCCCCAAAATATGTTACACACTACAAACACCCATGCTAAATAGTTTCTAAATGTTGTCCTGAGTTTAGAAATACCCAATGTTTACACGTTCTTTGCTTTTTTTGCAATTTATGGGGCAATAAATACAAGTAGCACTTCGCTATTTCCAAACCACTTTTTTTCAAAATTAGCGCTAGTTACATTGGAACCCTGATATCTGTCAGGAATACCTGAATATCCCTTGACATGTATATATTTTTTTTAGAAGACATCCCAAAGTATTGATCTAGGCCCATTTTGGTATATTTCATGCCACCATTTCACCGCCAAATGCGATAAAAAAAAAAAAGTTCACTTTTTCACAAAATTTGTCACAAACTTTAGGTTTCCCACTGAAATTATTTATAAACAGCTTCTGCAATTATGGCACAAATGGTTGTAAATGCTTCTCTGGGATCCCCTTTTTTCAGAAATAGCAGACTTATATGGCTTTGGGGTTGCTTTTTGGTAATTAGAAGGCCGCTAAATGCAGCTGCGCACCACACGTGTTTTATGCCCAGGAGTGAAGGGGTTAATTAGGGAGCTTGTAGGGAGCTTGTAGGGTTAATTTTAGCTTTAGTGTAGTGTAGTAGACAACCCCAAGTATTGATCTAGGCCCATTTTGGTATATTTTATGCCACCATTTCACCGCCAAATGCGAGCAAATAAAAAAAGTCGCTAACTTTTTCACTATTTTAAGTTTCTTACTGAAATTATTTACAAATAGCTTGTGCTATTATGGCAGAAATTGTTGTAAAAGCTTCTCTGGGATCCCCTTTGTTCAGAAATAGCAGACTTATATGGCTTTGGCGTTGCTTTTTGGTAATTAGAAGGCCGCTAAATGCTGCTGCGCACCAGACATTAATTATGCCCAGCAGTGAAGGGGTTAAATTAGGTAGCTTGTAGGGAGCTTGCAGGGTTAATTTTAGAGATCAGCTTCCCACCTGACACATCCCACCCCCTGATCCCTCCCAAACAGCTCTCTTCCCTCCCCCACCCCACAATTGTTCCCGCCATCTTAAGTACTGGCAGAAAGTTTGCCAGTACTAAATAAGAGTTTGTTTTTGTTTTTTTAAATAAAAATAATAAAATATTTTAGCTGTGATGGACCCCTGCCTTAGCCCCAACCTCCCTGATCCCCCCTCCAGCTCTCTAACCCTCTCCCCTATCTAATTACCTTGTGCACGCGCATCGTCCACGCACGCGCTCACTCTCACACCCGGACAGTGCACTACCGGACACTGGCACCATCGCCACCGGTGCAGAAAAGGCAACAGAGTGGCTCTCTCTGCATCGGAGGCTTGTAAAGTGGTATTGCAGGATGCCTCCATATCGAGGCATCACTGCAATACCCTCAGAGCTGCTGGAAGCATTTGTGATCGCTTCCAGCACTCTGTTAGACAACTGACGTACCAGGTACGTCCACTGTCATTAACTGTTAGTTTTTGCATGACGTACCTGGTACGTCAGTTGTCATTAAGGGGTTAAAGACCATATCTATGTAGTCTCTGGATGACTAATTTATCTTCAAAACAGGTATGCTTTTCATCAAAGGATACCAAAAGAACAGAGTTGCTTTGATAATAGAAATATTTTTTTTAATTTTAAAGGGCCAATTCAGCCAAAATTGGAATCCACATGGATGCATTGCAGTTTTGAATTGAAGCATTGTTGTCATATACATATATTAACAAAAATGCTTCTAATAAAAGCTATAGTTGTTTCAAAAAGTGTATTTAAGTATGCACCGTACACCAGCATTTTAAACCCAGCACTTGCTCTGAGAGCCTAAGGTGCTTGTTCGATCGGGTAATAACTCAGTGCCAGATTACGAGTGGCGCACTAACAATTACACGCGAGCAAAAAAGGGGATTATCGCAGCTGTTTGCACAAATTGGATATAGTGCTCATATTACAAGTTGAAAGAAAATACGATCGCTTGAGTGCAATTGAAGTTATCGGGCTTTGGGTTAGAGTGTCCTCAGAGCCCTGGCTAACTGTTTCGCAAAACAAAAAAGGGTCACAAAACACATACGTTACACTCACACTATCTAATAAAATGTATTAAAAAAAAATATTGCACAAAAACAGTTTTAAGGCCTCAAAGATATGAGGCAAAGGACTTTACCATTGAGATACATACATATACTGTACATGTCTAAATATGTATATGTATCTATTTATATATGTATTTATATGTGTTTATATGTATTTACAGACATACATACACATATAAACACATAGATACGTATGTACACATATATAGACATATATATAAGTGCATTTGAGCCCTTTGCAGTTAAGTAGATGAAAACATGTAAAATCATATTTATGCAATATTCATATTTCGTAACGTGTTTTACTGTGTATTTACTGTAAATATTTCACATTCCACTGTTCTGCATATAGCAGAATATGTTCTATGTATTTATAAATAGCTATAACTATATATATCTGTATATATCTATACCTACTGTATATATAATCATGAATATATAGAGAAACAGATATACAGTATATTGTACCAAAATACAATCATATATACTGTATGCAGAAATATATATTTATGAATAAAAAAAAAACATATTTTGCTATGTGAAGAACATTGGAATATGAAATATTCACATTTTCATTTCAGGTTAGTACACTCGCGAGCGAAAAACGTTATACGTTATGCAGGCAGAGAACAGATTCAGCGTGATGCAGGGGTTATTCCTTCACCGAAACGCGTCGACTGAAGGAATAACCCCTGCATCACGCTGAATCTGTTCTCTGCCTGCATCACGCTGAAACCCAATTTATGTTAAAGAAACTACTGCACATAGAATATTTTGAATCACGATCAAACTATCCACTGTGGGATCGTTCACAACTGTTTGGATCACATATATAGACTATTTTTCATTTGTTTTTTATCTGCAATTCATGGACCTCATTATTCACGATGGATAGTAGAAGAATTGCACTACATTGTTTATAATTCTATTATTTGTACACACATCTTTAGGAACAGTGCTGTTTTTTGTATCTGCTTTTTAGGAAGACTGTTGGCTCACGATCAATGTTATAAGGACTGCACGGCACCGTTTATATAGTTTTACATTATTGTTATTATTGTTTTGGCACATTTATTTGTTTGCAATTTGGAATATCGTTATTTGAATATTGCTGGTTTGAATATTAGTTAACCTTTTTTTCTTTCTTGGTTTTACCCACTGAGCACATTTTTGCATAGTGGTTTTTTAACGTTGGTATAAACGGCACATTTTTTCACTCAGCACAATCACGTTGTTTTAGTCTAGTTTGTCCAAAGAGCGCATCACTGCCACTAGTTCCCTGACTAGGTAGAGTACAATCTATCATTTTCCGAGTTTATCATCATTACCATTACACTTGCACAGCGATTTATTTCACATATTCTTAGTGGAGATTCATCTCCGGTTTAAGTAACCCTTAATCCACTGTCAATTAAGGTACTCCTCACCTCCCCATTGGACATAATGTTTAGATATACGCAGTAGGTTGCATTGAGTATAAGAGTAATATATCTTTCACATCATTGTCTTACGGTTGTCAACCTGTCCAGCGTTTTTTTATTGATTTATTGTTAGTACATGGATCCATGTTAATTTATGTATTGTATTTGATTTTAACTTTGTCTGTATAAGATATTTTACCTACCAGCTGTTTTTAATTTACCGAATTAAATTGTATTTAAAAGCAGTGTTTGGAGCCTCATATATGGTTTTATTTTGAACCCTGCCTTCATTAGTTGGCGCTTTGATATTTTTCTGATTCTCCATATCACTAGAATTAAGCAAATTAGATAATAGAAGTAAATTTGAAAGTTGTTTAAATTACATGTTCTTTCTAAATAATGAAAGAAAAAAATTGGTTTTCATGTCCCTTTAAATACTGCTCCACTTGTAATCTGGCCCTCAATTTGTTAATTGCTGATATGATACATGATACCCACTGCTGCTCTGAGCAGCAGCAGTATTTAAGATACCCACTGGTGCACTGAGAATATCTATCTATGCTTCACATGCATGTGCAGATTTTTTTTGTTAACACTAAAACAGTAATAACTTTTACTAGAAGCACTTTTGCCAATACATGTATATTGCAAATTTGTTTATATTCATAGATGTAATTATCTATGTGCATTTAACTTTTTTACCAGAATGTCCCTTTAAAGTAAATGTCAACTTTCAACAATCAGTGCAAAAATACTATTAAAAACAGGGGCACTTTCTTTTATGAAAGTTTACATTTCACCGGTTTTGTTGAAATACTTACCTTTTCTTCTTGAAGCCGGAAAAGCGATTCCCCCTCCTGCCACTCGTCTCTTCTTACTAGACATGTGCGTTTCCTTTGTTCCGAATCGAAATTTGGACAAATTTGTCAAATTCTGAGCTTCAGATCGATTCGAATTCCAAATTACCCTAGCAACAAAACTAAACTAATCCGAATGCATTTGTAACAAATAAATCCAAATTAGTTCGGATTTATTCGTTATATTCGAATGGCCATGGAGTAATCACAATTACACTAGTATTGTACAGTATATTAGGTTATATCACTTTGCTAGCTCTGTGCAGGGCACATTATGTAGCTGGTACCTGTGAGGTTGGTACTTATGTTGATTCAGATGGGTTACACCTAATATACAGTACATAATACTAGTCTAATACACAGCACATGCCACCTAACACATACAAACTTACGAATTTAGGAATCGAATCTGAACCGAATACATCCTAATACATCTGAATGTATTTGAATCCAAATGAATCCGAAACGAATACATTCAAATGTATCTGCATTCGAATCGATCCGAAAACAAAAGTCGAAAAAATCCAAATCGGTCCGAAACAAACTGAAACAAATTTTTCCGCCGCTCACAAGTCTATTTCTTACATCAGCAATGACGAATACGGCATCCTCCAATCACGGGTTCCACCCGAGGGGCATCATTGCCTGAGGCAACGCCGTGATTGAAGAAAGCCAGATTTGTCATTGCTGATGTATGAAGTGATGAGCGGGGAATCGCTTCTCCGGCTTCAAGAAGAAAAGGTAAGTATTTTAACAAAAGGAGTGAACTATAAACTTTCATGAATGAAAGTGCCCCTGTTTTTTAATCAGTTTTTTATTGAGGTATTTCGAAAACCGAAAAAACAAGCACATTTTGTTGACATCCATTGGATCAGCAAATAATACATACAGATTGACAGAAGTATGCTCAATAGTGATGTCGCGAACATAAAAATTTGGGTTCGCGAACGGCGAACGCGAACTTCCACAACAGTCGCGAACGGGCAAACCGTGTGAACCGCCATAGACTTCAATAGGCAGGCGAACTTTAAAACCCACAGGGACTCTTTCCGGCCACAATAGTGATGGAAAAGTTGTTTCAAGGGGACTAACACCTGGACTGTGGCATGCCGGAGGGGGATCCATGGCAAAACTCTCATGGAAAATTACATAGTTGATGCAGAGTCTGTTTTTAAGCCATAAAGAGCATAAATCATCTAACATTCCTAAATTGTTTGAAATAATGTGCTTTAAAACATCAGGTATGATGTTGTATCGATCAGGTAGTGTAAGGGTTACGCCTGCTTCACAGTGACAGACCAAACTCCCCTTTTAAAGGGACAGTCTACACCAGAATTTTTATTGTTTTAAAAGATAGATAATCCCTTTATTACCAATTTCCCAGTTTTGCATAACTAACACATTTATAATAATACTAGTCCTAAAGCCCGTTATTTTTATTTTTATATTCTCTCTCTCCCCTCTTTCTCCCCCCTGTCTCTCTCACTCTCTCTCCCCTGTCTCTCTCACTCTCTCCCCCCTGTCTCTCTCACTCTATCCCCCCTGTCTCTCTCACTCTATCCCCTCTCTCTCTCTCTCTCTCTCTCTCCCCTCTCCACTTGCCGGGTCCTCGCGCTGCTGTCATTCACCCCTGCGCGTGCGATCAGCCCTCTCCACTTGCCGGGTCCTCGCGCTGCTGTCATTCACCCCTGCGCGTGCGATCAGCCCTCTCCACTTGCCGGGTCCTCGCGCTGCTGTCATTCACCCCTGCGCGTGCGATCAGCTGCTGTCTAAGGCCAAGTGTTTGTCTGAACTGCGCATGACGGCTTCAGACAAACTCTTGTCTTTTATAATATAGGATACTTTTAACCTCTGTGATTATCTTGTATCTAAGCCTCTGCAAACTGCCCCTTTTTTCAGTTCTTTTGACAGACTTGCAGTCTAGCCAATCAGTGCCTGCTCCCAGATAACTTCTCGTGCACGAGCACAGTGTTATCTATATGAAATACGTGAACTAAAACCCTCTAATGGTGAAAAACTGTTAAAATGGAATCTGAAAGAGGTGGGCTTCAAGGTCTAAGAAATTAGCATATGAACCTCATAGGTTAGGCTTTCAACTAAGAATACCAAGAGAACAAAGCAAAATTGGTGATAAAAGTAAATTGGAAAATTGTTTAAAATTACATGCTCTATCTGAATCATGAAAGTTTATTTTGACCTAGACTGTCCCTTTAACACACCGCAAACAACCGCAAACAGTCCATTTGCACAACCGCAAACTTCCCATTTGCACAAGGTTGGATACCAAGCTAGCCATGTCCCGTTCCTTGTCCTCACTGATATCATTGAAGGTCTCTTCCTCCACCCAGCCACGTACAACACCAAGGGTCCCCGAAAGGTGACAACAAGCCCCCTGGGACGCCTGCTGTGTTTGGTCTTCCACCTCCTCAAAGCCACCTTCCTCCTCTGACTCCTCTTCTTCAGACTCCTCTCTCTGCGTTGCCTCTCTCTGCATTATTATAAGGTGTGTTAAGTAGTACTATTCCTATCAGTTTAATCCCTGTTAGGTCCCCTATCAGGGGATGTGTATATGGCATCAATTTTAGGAACCGGGAGATGGAAAAAGATGCTTGGTCGGTCCTCTACTTCAAATTTGGGGCACTGCGTCTGTAATCTAATGTGCCACCAGATAGGAGTGGTGTGTTAAGTAGTTCTATTCTTATCAGTTTAATCCCTGTTACGTCCCCTATCAGGGAACGTATATATGGCATCGATTTTAGGAACCGGGAGAGGGAAAAAGATTCTTGGTCGGTCCTCCAACTTCAAATTTGGGGCACTGCGCCTGCAATCTAATGTGCCACCAGATAGGAGTGGTGTGTTAAGTAGTACTATTCTTATCAGTTTAATCCCTGTTACGTCCCCTATCAGGGGACATGTATATGGCATCGATTTTAGGAACCGTGAGATGGAAAAAGATGCTTGGTCGGTCCTCCTACTTCAAATTTGGGGCACTGCGCGTGCAGTCTAATGTGCCACCAGATAGGAGTGGTGTGTTAAGTAGTTCTATTCTTATCAGTTTAATCCCTGTTACGTCCCCTATCAGGGGACGTGTATATGACATCGATTTTAGGAACCGGGAGATGGAAAAAGATTCTTGGTCGGTCCTCCTACTTCAAATTTGGGGCACTGTGCGTGCAATCTAATGTGCCACCAGATAGGAGTGGTGTGTTAAGTAGTACTATTCTTATCAGTTTAATCCCTGTTACGATCCCCGTTGTGGTTGGTCTTCCTACTCCTCCTCAAAGCCACATTCCTCCTCTGACTCCTCTTCCTCACAATCCTCTTCCAGCGTTGCCGCAGGTCCAGCAAGCGAAGCTGATAAGGCTTTTTCTGGTGGTGATGGTGACCACAACTCTTCCTCTTCACACTCATCTATGGCCTGATCCAGCACTCTTCGCAGGGCACGCTCCAGGAAGAAAACAAATGGTATGATGTCGCTGATGGTGCCTTCAGTGCGACTGACTGGGTTTGTCAACTCCTCAAAAGGACGCATGAGCCTACAGGCATTGCGCATGAGCGTCCAGTAACGTGGCAAAAAAATTCCCAGCTCCGCAGAGGCTGTCCTAGAACCCCGTTCATACAAATAGTCATTAACGGCTTTTTCTTGTTGGATCAGGCGGTAGAACATTAGGAGTGTTGAATTCCAACGTGTCGGGCTGTCGCAAATCAAGCGCCTCACTGGCATGTTGTTTCGCCACTGGATATCTGAAAAGTGCGCCATGGCCGTGTAGGAACGCCTGAAATGGCCACACACCTTCCTGGCCTGCTTCAGGTTGTCCTGTAAGCCTGGGTACTTATGCACAAAGTGTTGTATGATCAGATTACACACATGTGCCATGCACAGCACATGTGTCAACTTGCCCAAATTCAATGCCACCACAAAATTTCTTCTGTTGTCACTAACCACTTTGCCGATCTCCAGTTGGTGCGGAGTCAGCCACTGATCCACCTGTGCGTTCAGGGCCGACAGGAGTGCTGGTCCGGTGTGTCTCTCTGTTTTCAGGCAAGTCAACCCCAAGATGGTGTGACACTGCCGTATCTGGGATGTGGAATAGTACCTGGGGAGCTGGGGGGGGTGCCGTTGATGTGGAGCAAGATGCAGCAGCAGAAGAGGACTCAGCCGAGGATGTTATGGAAGAGGATGGAGTAGGAGGAGTAGAGGAGGTGGCAGCAGGCCTGCCTGCAAGTCGTGGTGGTGTCACCAACTCCTCTGCAGAGCCATGCATTCCATTCTTGGCAGCCGTCAGCAGGTTTACCCATTGCGCAGTGTAGGTGATATACCTGCTCTGACCATGCTTTGCAGACCAGGTATCAGTGGTCAGATGCACCCTTGCCCCAACACTGTGTGCCAGACATGCCATTACTTCCTTATGCACACTCGAGTACAGGTTGGGGATTGCCTTTTGTACAAAGAAATTTCGGCCGGGTACCTTCCACTGCGGTGTCCCAATAGCTACAATTTTTTTGAACGCGTCAGACTCCACCAGCTTGTATGGTAAAAGCTGGCGGGCTAAGAGTACAGTCAAGCCAGCTGTCAGATGCCGGGCAAGGGGGTGAATTTGTGACATTGGCTTCTTACGCTCAAACATGTCCTTGACAGACACCTGACTGTGGGCAGATGAGCAGGAACTGGTTGAGAGGGAGCAAGGAGGACAGCAGTGGTTGATGTGGCTGAAGATGCTGGACCAGGAGGAGGATGACGGCTTTGAGTTTGTGTGCTGCTTGTACTCATGTGTTGATCCCATAGGCGTTTGTGATGTGCGATCATGTGCCTTCGCAAAGCAGTTGTACCTAGGTGGGTGTTGGACTTCCCACGACTCAGTTTCTTTTGGCACAGGTTGCAAATGGCATCACTGTTGTCAGAGGCAGGCACACACAAAAAATGCCACACTGCTGAGCTCTGCAATGACGGCATTCTGGTGGTGGCAACAGCATGCGTTGATTGGCGTGCTGTCTGGCTGACCCCGGGTGCCGATGCATGCTGTCTGACTGTGCCACTAGCTCCTTGCAACGACCTCCCCCTCCTTCCAACTCATCTCCTCCTCCTCTCTGTCTCCCCATCTGAACTTTCCCCCTCTTCTTCTTCTCTTCTAGCGGGCACCCACGTGACATCCACGGACACATCGTCATCATCAACCGCTTCACTTGTATCTGACAACTCAGCAAAGGAAGCAGCAGCGGGTACAACATCATCATCATCACACCGTATGTCCATGTGTGTAATGCTGCCTGACTGAGACATATCCCTGTTATCTACATCCTCTGTCAATAATGGTTGCGCATCACTATAACTCATTTCTTCCAACTGATGTGTAAATAACTCCTCTGACAGATCAAGTGAAGCGGCTGTGGTGCTAGTGTTGGTGGTGGCGGCAGGCGGGCGAGTGGTAACTTGAGAGGTGCCCGAAGCTAAGCTGGAGGAGGATGGTGCGTCAAGGTTCAGAGCGAAAGCTGTAGAAGATTGGGTGTCCTGTGTTAGCCAGTAGTAGTACTATTCTTATCAGTTTAATCCCTGTTACGTCCCCTATCAGGGGACGTGTATATGGCATTGATTTTAGGAACCGGGAGATGGAAAAAGATGCTTGGTCGGTCCTCCTACTTCAGATTTGGGGCACTGCGCGTGCAATCTAATGTGCCACCTATCTAGGAGTGGTGTGTTAAGTAGTACTATTCTTATCAGTTTAATCCCTGTTACGTCCCCTATCAGGGGACGTGTATATGGCATTGATTTTAGGAACCGGGGATGGAAAAAGATGCTTGGTCGGTCCTCCTACTTCAAATTTGGGGCACTGTGCGTGCAATCTAATGTGCCACCTATCTAGGAGTGGTGTGTTAAGTAGTACTATTCCTATCAGTTTCATCCCTGTTATGTGCCTTTTTTTGGTTTGGTTTTTGAAGCCAAAGTGCAGCACCAGAGGCCAGAAAAATTAGGCATGTACACATGCCTGAAAAATTAGGTATTGTTGCAGCCGCTGCTGTAGCAGTGGCCAGAAAAATTGATGTTTGTTTCCCAGGCAGAAAGTGCCCTAAAACATTGCGGCTTAAACCATAGTTGGTGGAGGATAAGTCACGCAAGTCATCTGGCATTTAGAGATAAAATACAGCAGCGTGTGAACCATTTCTAGCCCAAGGCAGCTCATCTCATCAGGCCTTTTTTAGTCAAATGTATCGCCCACTGTCAGTCCCTTCGGGATCCATCCCTCATTCATCTTAATAAAGGTGAGGTAATCTAGACTTTTTTGACCTAGGCGACTTCTCTTCTCAGTGACAATACCTCCTGCTGCACTGAAGGTCCTTTCTGACAGGACACTTGAAGCGGGGCAGGCCAGAAGTTCTATCGCAAATTGGGATAACTCAGGCCACAGGTCAAGCCTGCACACCCAGTAGTCAAGGGGTTCATCGCTCCTCAGAGTGTCGATATCTGCAGTTAAGGAGAGGTGGTCTGCTACCTGTCGGTCGAGTCGTTCTCTGAGGGTGAACCCCGAAAGCATGTGGCGATGCGTAGGACTTAAAAAGCTCTGCATGTCCTCCATCAACAACACGACTGTAAAGCATCCTGTCCTTGCCGGCGCGGTCGTTGGAGGAGGAGGATTACTTTCACCTCTTCCCCTGTTAGATTCCCGTTGTGCTGTGACATCACCCTTATACGCTGTGTAAAGCATACTTTTTAATTTATTTTGGAACTGCTGCATCCTTTCCAACTTGCGGTAATTCGGTAACATTTCAGGCACTTTATGCTTATACCGGGGGTCTAGTAGCGTGGACACCCAGTACAGGTCGTTCTCCTTCAGCCTTTTAATACGAGGGTCCCTCAACAGGCACGACAGCATGAAAGACCCCATTTGCACAAGGTTGGATGCTGAGCTACTCATGTCCTGTTCCTCGTCCTCAGTGATCTCACTGAAGGTATCTTCTTCCCCGCAGCCACTTACAACACCACGGGTACCAGATAGGTGACAACGAGCACCCTGGGATGCCTGTTGTGGTTGGTCTTCCTCCTCGTCCTCAAAGCCACATTCCTCCTCTGACTCCTCTTCCTCACAATCCTCTTCCAGCGTTGCCGCAGGTCCAGCAAGCGAAGCTGATAAGGCTTTTTCTGGTGGTGATGGTGACCACAACTCTTCCTCTTCACACTCATCTATGGCCTGATCCAGCACTCTTCGCAGGGCACGCTCCAGGAAGAAAACAAATGGTATGATGTCGCTGATGATGCCTTCAGTGCGACTGACTAGGTTTGTCACCTCCTCAAAAGGACGCATGAGCCTACAGGCATTGCGCATGAGCGTCCAGTAACGTGGCAAAAAAATTCCCAGCTCCGCAGAGGCTGTCCTAGAACCCCGTTCATACAAATAGTCATTAACGGCTTTTTCTTGTTGGATCAGGCAGTCGAACATTAGGAGTGTTGAATTCCAACGTGTCGGGCTGTCGGAAATCAACCGCCTCACTGGCATGTTGTTTCGCCGCTGGATATCTGAAAAGTGCGCCATGGCCGTGTAGGAACGCCTGAAATGGCCACACACCTTCCTGGCCTGCTTCAGGTTGTCCTGTAAGCCTGGGTACTTATGCACAAAGCGTTGTTTGATCAGATTACACACATGTGCCATGCACAGCACATGTGTCAACTTGCCCAAATTCAATGCCACCACAAAATTTCTTCCGTTGTCACTAACCACTTTGCCGATCTCCAGTTGGTGCGGAGTCAGCCACTGATCCACCTGTGCGTTCAGGGCCGACAGGAGTGCTGGTCCGGTGTGTCTCTCTGCTTTCAGGCAAGTCAACCCCAAGATGGCGTGACACTGCCGTATCCGGGATGTGGAATAGTACCTGGGGAGCTGGGGGGGTGCCGTTGATGTGGAGCAAGACACAGCAGCAGAAGAGGACTCAGCCGAGGATGTTATGGAAGAGGATGGAGTAGGAGGAGTAGAGGAGGTGGCTGCAGAGCCACGCATTCCATTCTTGGCAGCCGTCAGCAGGTTTACCCAATGCGCAGTGTAGGTGATATACCTGCCCTGACCATGCTTTGCAGACCAGGTATCAGTGGTCAGATGGACCCTTGCCCCAACACTGTGTGCCAGATATGCCATTACTTCCTTTTGCACAATCGAGTACAGGTTGGGGACTGCCTTTTGTGCAAAGAAATTTCGACCTTCCACTGCGGTGTCCCAATAGCTACAATTTTTTTGAATACCTCAGACTCCACCAGCTTGTATGGTAAAAGCTGGCGGGCTAAGAGTTCAGTCAAGCCAGCTGTCAGATGCCGGGCAAGGGGGTGACTTTGTGACATTGGCTTCTTACTCTCAAACATGTCCTTGACAGACACCTGACTGTGGGCAGATGAGCAGGAACTGCTCAAGGTGAGACACGGAGTGGCGGATGGTTGAGAGGGGGCAAGGAGGACAGCAGTGGTTGATGTGGCTGAAGATGCTGGACCAGGAGGAGGATGGCGGCTTTGAGTTTGTGTGCTGCTTGTACTCATGTGTTGATCCCATAGGCGTTTGTGATGTGCGATCATGTGCCTTCGCAAAGCAGTTGTACCTAGGTGGGTGTTGGACTTCCCACGACTCAGTTTCTTTTGGCACAGGTTGCAAATGGCATCACTGTTGTCAGAGGCAGGCACACACAAAAAATGCCACACTGCTAAGCTCTGCAATGACGGCATTCTGGTGGTGGCAACAGCATGCGTTGATTGGCGTGCTGTCTGGCTGACCCCGGGTGCCGATGCATGCTGTCTGACTGTGCCACTAGCTCCTTGCAACGACCTCCCCCTCCTTCCAACTCATCTCTTCCTCCTCTCTGTCTCCCCATCTGAACTTTCCCCCTCTTCTTCTTCTCTTCTAGCGGGCACCCACGTGACATCCACGGACGCATCGTCATCATCAACCGCTTCACTTGTATCTGACAACTCAGCAAAGGAAGCAGCAGCGGGTACAACATCATCATCATCACACCGTATGTCCATGTGTGTAATGCTGCCTGACTGAGACATATCCCTGTTATCTACATCCTCTGTCAATAATGGTTGCGCATCACTATCACTCATTTCTTCCAACTGATGTGTAAATAACTCCTCTGACAGATCAAGTGAAGCGGCTGTGGTACTAGTGTTGGTGGTGGCGGCAGGCGGGCGAGTGGTAACTTGAGAGGTGCCCGAAGCTAAGCTGGAGGAGGATGGTGCGTCAAGGTTCCGAGCGGAAGCTGTAGAAGATTGGGTGTCCTGTGTTAGCCAGTCAACTATGTCCTCAGAAATGTTCGAGTTCGGGGTATGTGGCCTCTGAACACTGGGCATTATTTTAGGGCCAAACGGAATCACAGCACCACGAACACGACGGCCCCTGCGGGGTGGCCTGCCTCTGCCTGTCATTTTTTTTTCGATTAGTGGTACTATGCGTGCAAGCTACTGTGACAACAGATATGAGTGGCACTGTGCACTGGCAAAAGTTGGCAGAGTAGACGCTGTAGGCCTGACACACACGCTGGCAGACAACTAACTGCTATTCAATCTATTAAAGTAAAAAAAAAATTTATTTTTTTTTAAATGTACACTACTGTTACACCAGATATGAGTGGTGGCACTGGGGTGACACTGTGCCCTGGCAGGCAGGCACTGAAACGCACATGTGTGAAGGAAACTGACTGCTATTATTTAACACAGTCAAAAAAGTGTTGTTTTTTTTAAATCTACACTACTGTTACACCAAATATGAGTTGCACTGGGGTGACACTGTGCCCTGGCAGGCAGGCCCTGAAACACACACGTGTGAAGGAAACTGACTGCTATTATTTAACACAGTCAAAAAAGTGTTGTTTTTTTAAAATCTACACTACTGTTGTTACACCAGATATGAGTTGCACTGGGGTGACACTGTGCCCTGGCAGGCAGGCACTGAAACGCACACGTGTGAAGGAAACTGACTGCTATTATTTAACACAGTCAAAAAAGTGTTGTTTTTTTTAAATCTACACTACTGTTGTTACACCAGATATGAGTTGCACTGGGGTGACACTGTGCCCTGGCAGGCAGGCACTGAAACGCACACGTGTGAAGGAAACTGACTGCTATTATTTAACACAGTCAAAAAAGTGTTGTTTTTTTTAAATCTACACTACTGTTACACCAGATATGAGTTGCACTGGGGTGGCACTGTGCCCTGGCAGGCAGGCCCTGAAATGCACACGTGTGAAGGAAACTGACTGCTATTATTTAAAACAGTCAAAAAAGTGTTGTTTTTTTAAATCTACACTACTGTTACACCAGATATGAGTTGCACTGGGGTGACACTGTGCCCTGGCAGGCAGGCCCTGAAACACACACGTGTGAAGGAAACTGACTGCTATTATTTAACACAGTCAAAAAAGTGTTGTTTTTTTTAAAATCTACACTACTGTTGTTACACCAGATATGAGTTGCACTGGGGTGACACTGTGCCCTGGCAGGCAGGCCCTGAAACGCACACGTGTGAAGGAAACTGACTGCTATTATTTAACACAGTCAAAAAAAGTGTTGGTTTTTTTTAAATCTACACTACTGTTACACCAGATATGAGTTGCACTGGGGTGACACTGTGCCCTGGCAGGCAGGCACTGAAACGCACACGTGTGAAGGAAACTGACTGCTATTATTTAACACAGTCAAAAAGTGTTGTTGTTTTTTTTAAATCTACACTACTGTTACACCAGATATGAGTTGCACTGGGGTGGCACTGTGCCCTGGCAGGCAGGCCCTGAAATGCACACGTGTGAAGGAAACTGACTGCTATTATTTAAAACAGTCAAAAAAGTGTTGTTTTTTTAAATCTACACTACTGTTACACCAGATATGAGTTGCACTGGGGTGACACTGTGCCCTGGCAGGCAGGCCCTGAAACACACACGTGTGAAGGAAACTGACTGCTATTATTTAACACAGTCAAAAAAGTGTTGTTTTTTTAAAATCTACACTACTGTTGTTACACCAGATATGAGTTGCACTGGGGTGACACTGTGCCCTGGCAGGCAGGCCCTGAAACGCACACGTGTGAAGGAAACTGACTGCTATTATTTAACACAGTCAAAAAAAGTGTTGGTTTTTTTTAAATCTACACTACTGTTACACCAGATATGAGTTGCACTGGGGTGACACTGTGCCCTGGCAGGCAGGCACTGAAACGCACACGTGTGAAGGAAACTGACTGCTATTATTTAACACAGTCAAAAAAGTGTTGTTTTTTTTAAATCTACACTACTGTTACACCAGATATGAGTTGCACTGGGGTAACATTGTGCCCTGGCAGGCAGGCCCTGAAACACACACGTGTGAAGGAAACTGACTGCTATTATTTAACACAGTCAAAAAAGTTTTTTTTTTTTAAATCTACACTACTGTTACACCAGATATGAGTTGCACTGGGGTGACACTGTGCCCTGGCAGGCAGGCCCTGAAACGCACACGTGTGAAGGAAACTGACTGCTATTATTTAAAACAGTCAAAAAAGTGTTGTTTTTTTAAATCTACACTACTGTTACACCAGATATGAGTTGCACTGGGGTGACACTGTGCCCTGGCAGGCAGGCCCTGAAACACACACGTGTGAAGGAAACTGACTGCTATTATTTAACACAGTCAAAAAAGTGTTGTTTTTTTAAAATCTACACTACTGTTGTTACACGTGTGAAACGCACACGTGTGAAGGAAACTGACTGCTATTATTTAACACAGTCAAAAAAGTGTTGTTTTTTTTTTAAATCTACACTACTGTTACACCAGATATGAGTTGCACTGGGGTGACACTGTGCCCTGGCAGGCAGGCACTGAAACGCACACGTGTGAAGGAAACTGACTGCTATTATTTAACACAGTCAAAAAGTGTTGTTGTTTTTATTAAATCTACACTACTGTTACACCAGGGCACTGGGGTGACACTGTGCCCTGGCAGGCAGGCCCTGAAACGCACACGTGTGAAGGAAACTGACTGCTATTATTTAAAACAGTCAAAAAAGTGTTGTTTTTTTAAATCTACACTACTGTTACACCAGATATGAGTTGCACTGGGGTGACACTGTGCCCTGGCAGGCAGGCACTGAAACGCACACGTGTGAAGGAAACTGACTGCTATTATTTAACACAGTCAAAAAAGTGTTGTTTTTTTTAAATCTACACTACTGTTACACCAGATATGAGTTGCACTGGGGTGACACTGTGCCCTGGCAGGCAGGCACTGAAACGCACACGTGTGAAGGAAACTGACTGCTATTATTTAACACAGTCAAAAAAGTGTTGTTTTTTTTAAATCTACACTACTGTTACACCAGATATGAGTTGCACTGGGGTGACACTGTGCCCTGGCAGGCAGGCCCTGAAACACACACGTGTGAAGGAAACCGACTGCTATTATTTAACACAGTCAAAAAAGTGTTGTTTTTTTTTTTAAATCTACACTACTGTTACACCAGATATGAGTTGCACTGGGGTGACACTGTGCCCTGGCAGGCAGGCCCTGAAACGCACACGTGTGAAGGAAACTGACTGCTATTATTTAACACAGTCAAAAAAGTGTTGTTTTTTTAAATCTACACTACTGTTACACCAGATATGAGTGGTGGCACTGGGCAAGTGGGCACAGTATACGCTGTGAGCCTGACACACACTCTGGCAGGCAGGCAACTGCAATTAGATTACACAGGAAAAAAAAAAAAAAGCAGACTGATGTTCTAGCCCTAAAAAGATGAGTCCTTCAGGACTGTAGTTGACACTGAATACACTAGCCTAGCTATTGATTTCCCTATTAACTCAGCAGCAGCTACACTGTCCCTCCTCTCACTAACAATGCAGCTTCCGAATGAATCTAAAATGGATGCTGGCCAGGAGGTAGGAGGGTCTGGGAGGGAGGGTCTGCTGCTGATTGGCTGGAATGTGTCTGCTGACTGTGAGGTACAGGGTCAAAGTATTACTCAATGATGACAAATAGGGGCCGGATCGAACATCGCATATGTTCACCCGCCTCGGCAAACGCGAACATGCTATGTTCGCCGGGAACTATTCGCCGGCAAACTATTCGCAACATCACTAATCCTCAACTGATTATATCAAACTAAACAACAAAGTATAACGGTGCATTATTCTTCACATATAAACTCCTGATTAACAAGTCCAAGACCAACTAATAATTGATATCAACGCAGTGCCAAATCATGTATTCTCGACCATTCTTACTCGACTGTAAAGTGCACATAATAGTATGATACCTCTTTTTCTAAGGTTATAAAATTAAGATTTATTCCATACCTGATGAATTAAGTCGTCTTATATTGTGATATATTACAAGAAATTGTGAAAAATGGAAAGTCTATCGGCTAGATTAGAAGTTTTGCGGTAAGCTGAAAAAGCAGCGTTAACAGGCCCTAACGCTGCTTTTTCACTACCGCTGGCACCGCACACTTTTTTGGCCTTACCGCAAACCGACTTATGTAAACTTCATAAAGTCTTTTTCCAATGGGACTTCCATAGCGCCGGTATTACGAGTCTGTCCTGGGAGGCCAAAAAGTGAGCGGTACACCATCTACCTCCAAGATCCCTAACGCATTCTAAAGTCAGTAGTTATGAATTTTACACTACAACGCCGTAGCATAAAACTCATTACTAAAGTGTTAAAAAGTACACTAACACCCATAAACTACTTATTAACCCCTAAACCGAGGCCCTCCCGCATCTCAAACACTATAATAAAAATTTTAACCCCTAATCTGCTGCTCTGGACATCGCCGCCACTATAATAAACATATGAACCCCTAAACCGCCGCACTCCCACCTCGCAAACACTAGTTAAATAATATTAACCCCTAATCTGCCGCCCCTAACATCTCCGCCACCTACATTATACTTATTAACCCCTAATCTTCTGCTTCGGACATCGCAGCAACCTACATTATATTTATTAACCCCTAATCTGCTGCCCCCAACATCGCCACCACCTACCTACATTTATTAACCCCTAATCTGCCGTCCCCAACGTCGCCGCCACTGTATTAAATTTATTAACCCCTAAACCTAAGTCTAACCCTAACCCTAACACCCCCTAACAAATATAATTTAAATAAATCTAAATAAAATTACTATCATTAACTACATTATTCCTATTTAAAACTAAATACTTACCTGTAAAATAAACCCTAAGATAGCTACAATATAACTAATAGTTACATTGTAGCTAGCTTAGGATTTATTTTTATTTTACAGGCAAGTTTGTATGTATTTTAACTAGGTAGAATAGTTATTAAACAGTTATTAACTATTTAATAACTACCTAGATAAAATAAATACAAATTTACCTGTAAAATAAAACCTAACCTAAGTTGCAATAACACCTAACCTTACACTATAATTAAATAAATTCCCTACATTAAATACAATAAAATAAAATAAATTAAATTAGCTAAATCACAAAAAAAACACTAAATTACAGAAAATAAAAAACTAATTACAAGATCTTTAAACTAATTACACCTAATCTAAGAGCCCTATCAAAATAAAAAAGTGACATCATCCAAGATGGCGTCCCTTAAATTTCGATTGGCTGATAGAATTCTATCAGCCAATCTGAATTAAGGTAGAAAAAATACTATTGGCTGATGCAATCAGCCAATAGAATTGAACTTCAATCCTATTGGCTGATCCAATCAGCCAATAGGATTGAGCTTGCATTCTATTGGCTGATTGGAACAGCCAATAGAATGCCAGCTCAATCCTATTGGCTGATTGCATCAGCCAATAGGATTTTTTCTACCTTAATTCCGATTGGCTGATAGAATTCTATAAGCCAATCGGAATCTAAGGGACGCCATCTTGGATGACGTCACTTAAAGTGATATTCATTACGAAGAAGCCGTCGGAAGAAGAGGATGCTCTGCGTCGTATATCTTGAAGATGGACCCGCTCCGGGCCGGAAGGATGAAGATAGAAGATGCCGTCTGGATGAAGACTTCTGCCCGTCTGGAGGACCACTTCTGCCGGCTTCGTTGAGGACATCTTGCCGCTTGGATGAAGACTTCTCCTGGTAAGTGAATCATCGGGGGTTAGTGTTAGGTATATTGGGTGGGTTTATTTTTTAGATTAGGGACTTTGGGCCGCAATAGAGCTAAATGCCCTTTTAAGGGCAATGCCCATACAAATGCCCTTTTCAGGGCAATGGGGAGCTTAGGTTTTTTTAGTATTTTATTTGGGGGTTGGTTGTGTGGGTGGTGGGTTTTACTGTTGGGGGGTTGTTTGTATTTTTTTTTCAGGAAAAAGAACTGATTTCTTTGGGGCAATGCCCCATAAAAGGCCCTTTTAAGGGCTATTGGTAGTTTAGTTTAGGCTAGGGTTTTTTTTTTATTTTGGGGTGGCTTTTTTATTTTGATAGGGCTATTAGCTTAGTTGTAATTAGTTTAAAGATCTGTAATTTGATTTTTTTTCTGTAATTTAGTGTTTTTTTTTGTAATTTAGCTAATTTAATTTAATTTATTTAATTGTATTTAATGTAGGGAATTTATTTAATTGTAGTGTAGTGTTAGGTGTTATTGTACCTTAGGTTAGGTTTTATTTTAAATTTGTATTTATTTTAGCTAGGTAATTATTAAATAGTTAATAACTATTTAATAACTATTCTACCTAGTTAAAATAAATACACACTTGCCTGTAAAATAAAAATAAACCCTAAGATAGATACAATGTAACTATTAGTTATATTGTAGCTAGCTTAGGGTTTATTTTATAGGTAACTATTTAGTTTTAAATATAAATTATTTAGGTAATGATATTAATTTTATGTAGATTTATTTAAATTATATTTAAGTTAGGGGGTGTTAGGGTTAGGGTTAGACTTAGGTTTAGGGGTTAATAAATTTAATATAGTGGCGACGATGTTGGGGCGGCAGATTAGGGGTTAATAAGTGTAATTAGGTTACGGCGACATTGGGGGTGGCAGATTAGGGGTTAATAAATATAATGTAGGTGTCGGGGATGTTGGGGGCAGCAGATTAGGGGTTCATAAGTATAATGTATGTGGTGGCGGTGTCCAGAGCGGCAGATTAGGGGTTAATAAGTATAATGCAGGTATTGGCAATGTCGGGGGCGGCATATTAGGGGTTAATAAGTGTAAGATTAGGGGTGTTTAAACTCGGGGTTCATGTTAGGGTGTTAGGTTTTAAACATAAAATGTGTTTCCCCATAGGAATCAATGGGGCTGCTTTATTGAGTTTTACGCTGCTTTTTTCAGGTGTTAGACTTTATCTCAGCTGGCTCTCCCCATTGATGCCTATGGGGAAATTGTGCACGAGCACGTACGACCAGCTCACCGCTGACTTAAGCAGCGCTGGTATTGAAGTGAAGTTTGAAGCTCAATTTTGCTCTATGCTCACTTCTTGCCTGTTAACGCCGGGTTTCAGAAAACCTGTAATACCAGCGCTGCAGGTAAGTGAGCGGTGACAATAAACTGCTCATCAGCACCGCACAGCTCCTAACGCAAAACTCGTAATCTCGCCGTATATTACTTGAATAAAAAAGGGAAAAATGACAAGTTGTAACTATTAATATATTCCAGGAAAGGAGTCAATTGCAAATAATTTAAGGTTGCTCCGATCAATTATACGATATTCGTGACACCCCCATCCTAACTAGGGTGATAGAGGAGGGTAGGTGATTTAGACTTTATTCACAATAATATGATGCCTCTACTATGAGAAATTCTTAAACCTTAGCTTGATGGTTTTAACTGACTCCATAAACCATGTCTCTGTAGTAGAAACTTGTATTAATGAAAACAACGTAGGGGATTAATACCGCTAAGATATTCACCAAAGTGGGTGAATGAAGACTAAATGATAAAAGTATTGTTGGCACTCTACAAATAACCGATAATAATAATAATAAAAATAATAGTCAATTGGGGGGGGAGGTGAAAAAATACAGTAGTACCTATGTAATGATAAACAAAGAGCATGAATAAATTGTGGCTAACTTTAGTAATTATATGCTTAACTGAGCCAAAAGGAGAAGTTCTAAATATTAATACGGTCACGCTAGAAACGTAATGTACCAAAAGGAACATTCAACTAGTATGAAAAACTTAGCTATGCTCAAGCTGACTGCATCAGACTATTTAGGAAGGAACACCTTGAATAGTAGAATCCTGAATTAAAGAGATATTTTTACTCTTATCCTAATGCTAAGTAGGAGACACAAAGTATCATCATGTCCACATTGACTAAACATTGACTGTAGAAATTATCAACATATAGCATGACTCAGAAAGTATGATGAAATAAGTAGCTAGATAATATAGAGTGATGAGGAGCCTCATTTTTCAAAATTTCTATTGATTAAGCTAACTTTACTGAGTACACTAAGAGGGAAGGAACCTTTGTACAAACTGGTAATCATGGAGCCCATTACCTTTTAAGAACTAGGTTATAGACCCTGCTCTTTGGGTCGTATTAGTAATATAGATCACAACATGCTAAGCATAGTATCAAAAACCCAGAACTCTTAGTCTAATAAAGTTTAGATTTATATGACGAAGGAAAAGTAGAGACTTTTATATTAGTCTGTCTTATATCTCCGTCTGAAAGGACCAACAATAGACTAAAAGTAAGGTGCAAAGAACATGTGATTGACCCTTGATGTATCTTGATATGAGATCACTACTAAATATGATGAGTGCCTTGTCTGTTTAATCTTAAAGGTATAAGACCTCCTCCCAAGTGAGACCAAGACTTATATAACACTGTATGATGTCACCTCGGCCGCAGATGGCTTTTTGAACACTTTATTATAGTCCCATACTAAGGGGGAAGCTATGGCGTCCATTTGGGCTATGTTACACGCTTTGTCGAGGTAATTGCTAGAATATTATTGTAGGGTCATTTGTGAGCGAGTATAACAGGGACTTTATCTACTACATTGGAGCATGGGTAACACTAGTCTTAACATGCGGCTAGATTACGAGTTTTGCGTTAGGCTTAAAAAGCAGCGTTAGCCGGTCTTAACGCTGCTTTTTAACGCCCGCTGGTATTACGAGTCTTGCAGGTACAGGTGTACTGCTCTCTTTTTTGGCCAGACTTGGAAATACCGCAAATTCACTTACGTAAATTGCGTATCCTCTTTTTTCAATGGGACTTGCATAGCGCCTGTATTACGAGTCTGCCAAAAAGTGAGCGGTAGACCCTCTCCTGTCAAGACTGCTACCGCATTTTAAAGTCAGTAGTTAATAATTTTAAACTACAAAGCCGTAGCATAAAACTCTTAACTAAAGTGCTAAAAGTACACTAACACCCATAAACTACATATTAACCCCTAAACCGAGGCCCTCCCACATTGCAAACACTAAAAGAAAAATTTTAACCCCTAATCTGCCGAACCGGACATCGCCACCACTATAATAAATATATTAACCCCTAAACCGCCGCACTCCCGCCTCGCAAACACTAGTTAAATATGATTAACCCCTAATCTGCCGTCCCTAACATCGCCGCCACCTACCTACATTTATTAACTCCTAATCTGCTGCCCCGCAACTTCGCTGCCACTATATTAAAGTTATTAACCCCTAAATCTAAGTGTAACCCTAACCCTAACACCCCCTAACTTAAATATAATTAAAAGAAATCTAACTACAAATTCATATCATTAACTAAATTATACCTAATTAAAACTAAATACTTACCTGTAAAATAAACCCTAAGATAGCTACAATATAACTAATAGTTACATTGTAGCTAGCTAAGGGTTTATTTTTATTAAGTTTGTATTTATTTTAACTAGGTACAATAGTTATTAAACAGTTATTAACTATTTAATAACTACCTAGCTAAAATAAATACAAAAGTACCTGTAAAATAAAACCTAACCTAAGTTACAATTACACCTAACACTACACTATAATTAAATAAATTAAATACAATTAAATAAATTAAATACAATTACCTAAATTAAATTAAATTAGCTAAAGTACAAAAAAAACACACCTAATTACAGAAAAAAATTAACAAATTACAGATATTTAAACTAATTACACCTAATCTAATAGCCCTATTAAAATAAAAAAGCCCCCCCAAAATAAAAAAACCCTAGCCTAAACTAAACTACCAATAGCCCTTAAATGGGCCTTTTGCGGGGCATTGCCCCAAAGTAATCAGCTCTTTTACCTGTAAAAAAAATTACAAACAACCCCCCCAACAGTAAAACCAACCACCCACACAACCAACCCCCCAAATAAAAACCTATCTAAAAAAAACTAAGCTCCCCATTGCCCTGAAAAGGGCATTTGGATGGGCATTGCCCTTAAAAGGGAAGTTAGCTCTTTTGCCGCCCAAAGTCCCTAACCTAAAAATAAAACCCACCCAATACACCCTTAAAAAAACCTAACACTAACCCCCTGAAGACGTCTTCATCCAAGCCGGGTGAAGTGGTCCTCCAGACGGGCAGAAGTCTTCATCCAGGCCGGGCAGAAGTCTTCTATCTTCATCCATCCGGAGCGGAGCGGGTCCATCTTCAAGACATCCGACGCGGAGCATCCTCTTTATCCGATGACTAAAATAGAATGAAGGTACCTTTAAGTGACGTCATCCAAGATGGCGTCCATTACACTCCTATTGGCTGATAGAATTCTATCAGCCAATTGGAATTAAGGTAGAAAAAAATCCTATTGGAATTCCTATTGCAATCAGCCAATAGGATTGAGCTCGCATTCTATTGGCTGTTCCAATGATCATTCCAATCATCGTTCCAGTCGTCATTTATCATTGCACAAGCATTTCTGTTAAAATGCTTGTGCAATGCCGCCCCCTGCACATTCGCGGCCACTAGCAGGAGGTCTCCATCAATTTATGTTTCTGTATCAGCAGTGAGGTCCTCCTGGGTCTCCTACAATAGCGTCCCTTTTCATTCAGATGGCGACGTATAGTGCAAGCTGACACATTTGTACCCTATGCCTGAAGGTCAGCTTGAATTTGTCTGATAGTTGATCGAGGTTCTTTATCCACCATTTGAACAATCCTTTGTTGCAATCTTTGATCAATTTTTCTCTTTCGTCCACATCCAGGGAGATTAGCTACAGTGCCTTGGGCTGTAAACTTCTTGACAATGTTCCGCACATTGGACACAGAAACATTAAGATCTCTGGAAATGGACTCGTAACCTTGAGATTGGCCATGCTTTTCCACAATTTTTGTTCTCAAATCCTCAGACAATTCTTTGCTGCTCTTTCTCTTCTCTGTGCTCAGTATGGCACACAGAGAAACACAACAGAAAGGTTGAGTCAATTTCTCACCATTTCAACTAGTTGCCGGTCTGATTTCTATATTGTCAATGACATAGCAGCACCTGTTAATTGATACAGGTGAGTTTAATTACACATTACAGGAGCATCACAAACTTGGAATGCAATTATTTCTTATAATTTTTAGAAGGTGCCAATAATTTTGTCCAGTGCATTTTGGAGTTTTGCGGGGAATGTGTCAGATTTGGCTTTTTTTCTCCACTTTTTTTTGTGTCATACCAATACAAAAAAAAAGAAATAAAGATGAGAATGCCTAAACATTTGAAATTGCAAGAATTTAGGGTTTTTTTGTTATACCTCGTGCGGGCGGATACGTGTTTTTATAGTATAGATATATATATATATATATACACACACACACACATATATATATATATATATATATATACACACACACACATATATATATATATATATATATATATATATACACACACACACATATATATATATATATATATATATATACACACACACACATATATATATATATATACACACACACACATATATATATATATATATATATATATATATACACACACACACATATATATATATATATATATATATATATGTATATATATATATATATATATATATATATATATATATGCACCCATACACATATTTAGACATATATGTATAAAAAATAACCCTTTCCATTCCAATACCTTCTCATATACCATATTCCTTTTAACCCTTATAAAAAAAATATTTAAATGAATATTTTTGACCAGAGAGTGTATATGAGAGTAACATCTTATTTTAATGTATTTATGTTGTGTTTAGTGCATAATTTTTTTTAACCCTTAGGGGCGGATTTATCAAGGGCGGAAGGGCCCCTGAGTCCCCTGGTTCCGCACAAGCCTTCAGGCTCGCCGGAAACAGCAGTTGTGAAGCAGCGGTCTTAAGACCGCTTCTCCATAACTAATCCGCTGCCTCTGAGGCTGCGTTCTGCAATCCGCCTGATCCTATACGATTGGGTTGATAGACACCCGCTGCTAGCGGCCGCAAATCTGCAGGGGGCGGCTTTGCACAAGCAGTTCACCAGAACTGCTTGTGCAATGTTAAATGCCGACAGCGTCGGCATTCATTTAAAACTTACTTAGAAGCTCCAATTTTAGCACTGTTCATTTGGTTAAACTGGGACACCCAGTGAAAGGGGCTGGGAGCAGGCACTCTCCCCCTCCCCCCTTCCCTGCATATGAAAAGATGCCAGCAGTAGTCTGTAAACGCATGTATACATCTGATACTTTGGGACTTGGTTTGAGTCTGAAAATCAGCACAAAGTTATAAAAAATAAGCAATACTAAACTGTCACAAAAACACTCCCAGATGGGCTATATAAATGGATCATCTACAAAACATTTATGCAAATAAAAATCCGGTGGACAATGCCCCTTTAACTAGATTGGGATGACGTAGAAACTATATTCAAATGGATCAAAATGTAAAGTTAAGGCTTATAAGTCATTACCAAGGGCTTTAACTCTTAAGAGTATTTCATCTTGTGGCTTCCCTGTCCTTTTTAATCTACGAGATAACACAGAGCTAGAAAAATCCACCAGCATCACAAAAAGCGCATATTTCTAAACTTTCATCATACAATCCTTGTCAGGAAGCTTGAACAGAACTACAGTATGTCAGTGCCAATTAACCAAGTCTTAAAGAATGCACTCAAGAAGTCACATAAGGACACACAGTTAATAAGTTGTTTCTTTATCTTATTAGAATACCTATATTATTAGAGGGATATAAATGTCAAAATTTAAATGAGCAGGGGTTCATGTCAGCTTTAAATGGAAGCATTTTTACAATATACTTCCATTAGGAAAAATGTTAATAGAAAGACATATAAATGTTTTCCAGCGGCATATGCACATATCCTGTGAGTGGCCATGCACCAGTATTCAAGCTCAAAGAGCTGGAAATGGTGTGCATTGTCAAAAAGTCAAAATAATTCAGCACCAGTGTTCTAGGTGATGTGCTAGCTGCAGGGTCCACACGCCAGACTCATAAAGTACATTCAAAAGTCCATAAGGCAGCTGCACTATACAAAAATATATTTATTTAGTACATAAGACAAATGTAACATTTTGGACCTATCCAGTCCTAAGTCCTAGGGCATGACTTTGGACTGGATAGGTCCAAAACGTTGCATTTGTCTTATGTGCTAAATAAATATATTTTTGTATAGTGCAGCTGCCTTATGGACTTTTTTAGTGGTGTGTATTGTGTCAGTGAAGACTTTTTAATTTATAGCCACCTATATGATAGTACTGCATTAACCCTCAACAAACACATCCAGTCAAGGCATCTTACTTTCTGTCATGATCCAACATTGTTATATTAAAGGCCCAGTAAATAAAGTAGATTTGCATAATCAACAAATGCATGATAAAAAGACAATGCAATAGCACATAGGGGTAGATTTATTAAGAAGCGGATGCTGCTTTCTACGCCCATTGTTTCAGGCTCACCTGAAACATAAGTTAAGAAGTAGCGATTGTAAGTGGCGGACTGAAATCATCCTGATCCGATACGATCGGGATGATTGACACCCCCTGCTAGCGGGGAGCAGGGGATGGCATTGCACAAGCATTTCACTAGAAATGCTTGTACAATGATAAATGCAGACAGTGTATGCTGCTGGCATTTAGCGAATCATGTCCGCTCGACATATGGTAAATCTATCCCTTAGGGGCATATCTATCAAGCTCCGTATGGAGCTTGATGCCCTGTGTTTCTGGCGAGCCTTCAGGCTCGCCAGAAACACAAGTTATGAAGCAGCGGTCTAAAGTTATGGCTGCTCCTGTTTCCGCTGCTGCACCTAGTCCTACCAGGAGCATGTCCGGTTCTGCACCTCTACCTTAGCGATATGGAGGTGATCCTATTCAGTGCAGAGCCAGGTGGGCCTGTACTTTGACAGGCGTTTCCCTCTGACAGAGCTAAGGTGGGATTTCTCATCTTGTTACTCTCTGACACAGCTCTTGCCTGGGCTAATCCCTTGTGGGAGACTAATAAACCTATGATTTCAAAATACCCTGCATTTGTGGCCTCCTTTTGAAGGGTATTTGATGTTCCAGATCGCTCCTCCTCTGCTGCTAAACGACTCATGTCCATTCAGCAAGGTACAAGATCTGTTGCTCAGTATGCTATTGAGTTTCGTACGCTTGCCGCAGAGGTAGGTTGGAACAATGAAGCCCTTGTTGCAGCCTTCTTTCATGGGCTCTCTGATGCAATTAAAGATGAAGTTGCTGCCAGAGATTTACCAGAGGATCTCAAGGCATTGGTTCTTTTTTTTATACTAATTGACATCAGACTTAGAGAGATGCCCTCTTTTAAGGAGCGCTTGTGGAAGCCTCCTGTTCCGTTGTCTCCTACATGTTCGTTCCCACCAATGCCTTCCTCTCCTCCCTTTCCTCCTGGTCCTGAGTCACCCAGGTACTGCAGAGCTGATGCAGTTGGGATTCACGCGTCTCTCCATGGCGGAGAGGGCCTTTAGGAGGAGGGAGGGGCTCTGCCTCTATTGTGGTTTACAGGACCACCTTTGAAAGTCTTGTCCTACACAGCCAGGAAATGCTTGCACCTAAGGTCCTGTCGGGGGCAGACCTTGGGTGGTTTATCCTCGTCCCCGGAACCGTTAAAGGAGAAACCTTTGGTCACGGTTGTCCTTTTCTGGGTGGACTCCTCCATAGTCACCCAGGCTCTTGTTGCTGCAGGCTATTTCATTGACAGAGCTTTTGTATCAAAACACTCCATTCCTGTATTGCCTCACTCCATTCCGCTTGCTATTGAGGCCATTGATGGCAGGCCCCTTAAGCCTGCACTCGTTACTCACGAAACCGCTCAGTTATCCATGGCTGTTGGGGCTCTCCATTTTGAAACCCTCCAGTTCCAGGTGATAAACTCTCTGCATTTTCCAGTTGTTCTGGGTTATCCCTGACTCCAAAAGCACAATCCCAGTCTCAACTGGCTCAGGTCTGAAATTTTGTCATGGTCTCTGCAATGTATTTCCACTTGTCTTCGGAAACCATTTAAAGTCTTGTACACTTCTTTGGTATCTCAATAGCCAGAGGAGTACTGAGAGTTCCTAGACGTTTTTGACAAGGTGTGTGCTGGTACGTTGCCTCCTCACTGGTCTTACGATTGTGCCATAGACCTGCAACCCGGAGCCATTCCTCCTCGGGGCCGGGTTTACCCTCTGTCTCTTGCAGAGAATTGTGCTATGGAAGAGTATGTTGCCGATGCTCTGTCGCGGGGAATCATCCGCAAATCCTGCTCTCCTGCAGGGGCTGGCTTCTTCTTTGTGAAGAAAAAGGGTGACGAGTTAAGACCATGCATCGATTATAGGGGTCTTAATCGTCTTACCATTAAGAATGCTTACCCTATTCCGCTCATTACAGAACTCTTTGACCGCCTCAAGGGAGCTACGGTCTTTACTAAACTTGATTTGAGAGGAGCGTACAATCTCGTTAGGCTCAAGGAGGGCTACGAATGGAAAACAGCATTTAACACCAGGAGCGGGCATTATGAATATCTTGTAATGCCCTTTGGGCTATGTAATGCTCCTGCTGTTTTCCTGGAATTTATTAACAATGTCCTACGAGATATGTTGCAACAGTGTGTTGTGGTGTACTTAAGCGACATCCTCATACACTCACCCACACTTGAGGCTCATCGTTCTGATGTTACATGAGTTCTTCAGAGACTACGTGAGAATGGCCTGTTTTGTAAACTCGAGAAATGTGAGTTCCATCAGACTCAAGTAACCTTCCTAGGTTATGTTTTCTCTGTTGCAGGGTTCTCCATGGATCCTGACAAGTTGTCTGCAGTTCTGCAGTGGCCTCACCCAGTTGGTCTTCAGTCTTCTCAACGTTTTTTGGGCTTTGCCAATTACTATAGAAAGTTTATTAAAAACTTTTCTTCCTTGGTCAAACCTATCACAGACATGTCCCGTAAAGAGAATGATCCACTCCACTGGTCACCTACTGCCATTAAGCCCTTTGAGAGTCTTAAGACTGCCTTTACTGCCGCTCCAGTTCTGGCTTATCCTAACCCTGTCCTGTCTTTCATTCTTGAGGTCGATGCGTCTGAGACTGGAGTAGGTGCCCTCTTGTCTCAACATCCTACGCCTGACGGTTCCTTGCATCCATGCGGTTTCTTCTCTAAGAAATTGTCTCCAGCGGAGTGCAATTATGAAATTGGTGACAGGGAATTACTGGCTATAATTTTGGCACTCAAGGAATGGAGGCATCTTTTCGAGGGTACTAGCGTACCAGTGCTCATTCTTATTGACCACAAGAATTTAACTTATCTATCTGAAGCAAAACGTTTGTCGCCCGACAGGCTAGATGGGTGCTATTTTCGTCTTGGTTTAATTATGTGGTCTCCTACCTGGTAGTAAGAATGTTAGGGCTGATGCCCTCTCTCAACGATTTTATCCTCTGTCCAAGGAGGAGTATGTACCTACTCCAGTTATATCTCCTGACTATATTTTGACTACCATACGTACTAATTTGACTTCTCCCTTGGGGGAGGAGATCCTGGCTGCACAAACCAATGCACCTCCTGAGAAACCTAGTGGTAAGTGTTTTGTTCCTGAGAATCTTCAAACTAAACTTTTGCACACTTACCACTATCCTAAAGCCGCAGTTCACCCGGGCAAGAACCAAATGATTTGGTCTGTCACTGACAATTCTGGTGGCCAGGTCTTCATTCTGATGTTGCTGCATATGTTGCCTCCTGCTCAGTTTGTGCACAGAATAAGACTCCTCAACGTCTTCCTGTGGGTCTTCTTCAACCTATTGCTAATGGTGAGTGTCAATGGACACATATTTCCATGGACTTCATTGTCAAGCTCCCTGTTTCCAATGGCTATACTGTTATCCTTATGGTGGTTGACCGTTTTTCTAAAATGTCACATTGCATTCCCTTGAAGAAGCTGCCTACCGCTCAGGAGCTTGCTTCAATTTTTGCCTACGAGGTCTTCCGTTTACATGGGTTACCCAAGGGGATAGTCTCGGACCTCGGTATCCTGTTTTATCTCCAGATTTTGGCATTCCTTTTGTGCTCAAATGGGGATCCAGCTTTCCTTCTCCTCGGCATATCACCCTCAATCCAATGGGGCTGCGGAACGGTCTAATCAAGCTCTGGAACAGTTCCTCCATTGCTATGTTTCAGATCACCACAATAATTGGTCTGAACTGTTACCTTGGGCAGAGTTTGCTCGTAATAGTGCTATTAATGCTTCCTCTCAGTTATCCCCGTTCATGGTAAATTATGGGTTTCAAGTCAACCATCCTTGTTGCCTGATTCATTCATGTCTCAGGGTATTGCAGCTTTGGAGGAGCATCTTCGGCAACTTCATTCCACGTGGGTGCAGATTCAGGATTGCCTTCATCGTTCTATGCAGCGTCAAAAGTTCCAGGCTGATCATAGGCATCTGCCCGCGCCTTCCTACCAGGTTGGTGAGAGAGTTTGACTGTCTTCCTGCAGCTTGAACCTTCGTGTGCCTTCCAATAAACTGGCTCCCCGTTATGTTGGTCCTTTTAGAATACTCTGACGGGTCAATCCTGTGGCCTACGCTCTTGACCTTCCTCCTGCAATGCGCATCTCCAATGTTTTTCATGTCTCCCTCTTGAAACCATTGGTTTGTAATCGGTTTACCCCTGTGTTGCCTTGTCCCCGTCCTATCTCTGTTGACAACCATGAAGAATATGTGTTCAGCAGCATTATTTACTCTCGTATGTCAAGGGGCCATGTTCATGGGTCCCCTCCTCTGATGTTCATGCTCCCGCCCTCCTCCGTGCCTTCCATGCCCATTTCCCTAATAAGCATTTTGTCCTCCCGGAGGGGTCGTTGAGTGCAGGGTACTGTCAGGGTTTTTTCCCTGCTTTGTTTGCCATGTGCTGCTGGCAGCCATTTTACTCACCTCTCTTGCTGAGTCTGGTGCAGAGTGTGTGATGCTGCTAATTTCCTGCACACCCTTTTATGGCCAGACTGGTGTACATCATATGTGTGAGACAGGTTGCTGTCTCAGAATTGTGATGTCATCACTTATTATTTAAAGGGCCTCTGTTCAGTATGCTTTGCCCTTGTGTTGTCTCAGACCTGTTTGTGAGTTCCAGTTCCTGTGCATTACTTAGTTGTCTGACATCCCTCCTGGCTCCTATCCCTGGCTTGTTCCTGACTCTGCTGTTCTCCTTGTTCCTGATTCCGACTCGTCTGACTACTCACTTTGGCTCCTGACTCGGCTCGTCTGACTATTCGATTTGGCTCCTGACTCGGCTTGTCTGACTACCAGCTCTGGCTTTGACTCCTGGCTTGTTGTTTGACTTGTGGACTTTTTATTATTTTTTGTTATTAATAAAGGTGTGATTATTTTTGCACTTCTCGTCTCAGTCTGATTCCTGGCACCCTGACACTGTCTCTGTTTATTGAAGGATTTTTACAGTAGCTATAATGATAAAAGTTTACTAGTTAACAATCTTACTGCCTACATTACTGCTGCCTGTATTATTATTACCTGAAATGTGAGTGTTTGTCCACAATGTAAGCTTTTGCATGGGTCAGAGAGAGGAGACTATGTAACCTGGTGGTTACCATCAATAACCAAGATGCTGCTGGACTGGACCTGCAGATCTTCCCACCTGGTCAGCCATCTCTCTTCTAAGCACTGTATTAAAAGCTTCACCAGAGAGAGTAAAACAATAAATGGTCCACAATAGAATTTGATCACTTGCCAATGGAACTTCAGGAAGACCTTGAGGTGCCTATGCTGCTCTAATCAGTTGAAAAAGAACCACATGTTAACCTCAGCATATTGTAAATGCAAAAGAAGGTAGCGAAATCTCAAGACATGAGCAATAGGGTAGACTAAATGTAAGTAGGCTGGATGTCAAAATAAATACTATCAATTGTATTTGCCTGGTATTACTTGTATTTACTTACTTGTTTTATTAGGTCACCTATTTGTTTTTTTCCTTTACAGCATGGATGATCCTTCTATAAATATTAATATTTCTACACATGCCAAATCAACAATACTAAGTCAAGCAAAAGCAATTGCCAATCTTGATAAATTAGTACTCATTATAAGGGGACCATAATGTTAAAATGAAACTTATTTTTTTGGAGGTTAATTGTAGAGGTTTTTTTCACATAAAGAGCTGACACTTTAGTGTTATGCCCTACAAAAGGCCCTTTTAAGAGCTATATCTGTAGTTTAGTGTTAGTATAAAAAAAAAAAATTGGGGGGGGGGGGGTCCAGTAGGTTTTTAGAATAGGCATAACTGATATTTTATTTTTAATAATTTGTTTTTTTATTCTTAAGTAATGTAATGTAAGTTTTTTTTAACTTATGTAAAGTTTTTTTTTAAAGTTATGTTAGTAATGTTAGGTTTTTTATTTTTTTTCACTAATGTAAGTTTTTTTAAATAATGTTAGGTTTTTCATTTTTTTTCACTAATGTAAGTTTTTTTTAAATAATGTTAGTTTTTTTAATTTTTTTAACTAATGTAAAGGTTACAGGTTTTTTTTAAGTATTGTTAGAGTTATTTTTTTAAAAGTAAGGTTAGGTTTTTTTTTACTTTTTCAGGTAAGATTTTGTATTTCTTTTTTTAAAGGTAGTCTGTTCTGGGGTAACCTAGGCGGGTGTTAGGTTAGAAGGTTTTGATGTTAGTTGGTTACTTTGCAATGGGGTGTGTGGTGGTTTAGGTGTTAATAGTGTAGTGGGTTACTTTGCGATGGGGGTTGTGGCGGTTTAGGGGTTAATAGTATAGTGGATTACTTTACAATGTGGTGGTTTAGGGGTTAATAGATTAGTTTAGTGCAACTGTTTCCTCCGGGTACACTTTTAAAAGTCGAGTAAAAAGTTTGAGCGGTAAATGTTATTGCGATTGAGCGATCGCATTTACTTTAATCTTGTAATAGGAGTGGACATTACCATTCAGCGCCTCCAATAGAAAATATGGGGAGCATAAATTACTGCAATTTCGCACAAACAAAATTGCGGTAATTTAAACAGCGTGCTGGATTTGAGTACAAAGAACACCACAATCGTGCAATCGTGCCCTTACATAAATGTAAATCTGGCCCTTACATAAATGCTAGGTGCCAAGGTGAGAGGGGTGGTGTGAGTGCTAATTAAATGGTTGATGCTTAAATCCCTAAGTGGTCTGATGAATCTCAAAATACAGACTATTAAGTAAAAAAGTGAAAATAAGGAGTGGGATAAGCGCTCCACGAATAGAGCTAACCAAGAAAAATATAAAAAATTGGAATGACAAGGAAACCAATGTAGCAAATAAATAATAAATTTATATAACGGTCTTTAGAAAATATCGTAGTTTACAATTAAACAATATGCACATACAAAGATATATAGGATGCCGGCATCAAAGACAATAAAACATAGCTAAAAAATGTGTTTAAAAACAAAGATATTGCTAGCAAAAATAGATCTAGAAAAAAAGGGGGATAGGCCGATATAATAGGGCACAGTAATAAAAATGTATCAGCTTAATTTAGGGGGATAGGCCGATATAGTAAAACACAATAATAAAAAAAGTTTCAGCTTAATTAAGGCAGATAGATGTTATCACAATAATCTCATAACGTTATGTTACCAATGCCTTAATTAAGCTGAAACTTTTTTTATTATTGTGTTTTACTATATCGGCCTATCCCCCTAAATTAAGCTGATACATTTTTATTACTGTGCCCTATTATATCGGCCTATCCCCCTTTTTTTTCTAGATCTATTTTTGCTAGCAATATCTTTGTTTTTAAACACATTTTTTAGCTATGTTTTATTGTCTTTGATGCCGGCATCCTATATATCTTTGTATGTGCATATTGTTTAATTGTAAACTACGATATTTTCAAAAGACCGTTATATAAATTTATTATTTATTTGCTACATTGGTTTCCTTGTCATTCCAATTTTTTATATTTTTCTTGGTTAGCTCTATTTGTGGAGCGCTTATCCCACTCCTTATTTTCACTTTTTTACTTAATAGTCTGTATTTTGAGATTCATCAGACCACTTAGGGATTTAAGCATCAACCATTTAATTAGCACTCACACCACCCCTCTCACCTTGGCAATTTCTTTAATCTCTAGGTGTTTGTAGTCGCTTTTTATAAAATAGTAAACACTTTTGAATCTATTAAGATTTATATCTTTTGGAAAAGCTTCTTACACCTATTTACTTTTTAGATACAAAAATTGTAGACACACTTTTCTCACACACAAATACCACTTTCTATCTTAGATAATGGAATTGTTCTCCTTTAGAGAAAACATGTTATCTGAAATCCAAATTACAAATTTTGAAATTCTAGAATCACCACCATTAGATGACATTAATTTACACAACACTTGGTTTTTTTTTTGTTTTCTTTTTTCTTAAAAGAGAGGTTTATTGGTATTCCTTAACAGATACAAAAAAAAGAACATCTCAAAAGCAATTACAGAGTAAAATAAAAAAAAAAAAAATTCAGCAAGATTACATACATACATATGATCATATCTGCTGCATTAGTTCCGTCAATTCTGGTTCTAACATAAAATATATTTCTTTTGATATATTATCTTTCATAATTAACCATCCAGAATAAAGTGATAATCCCATCCCTCCTTTCCAATTTTAACCTATAACAAAAACCAACTCTATTTGTAACCTCAGGAGTACTTAGTTGCGCTACTCAAAACTTCCATATGGAGTGTACCGGATTCATAATACATATTTTATGCCAGATAGTATATAAGCAACCCGGTTTGCCAACGAACCATAAAATATTTAAAAAAAATTAAAAAAAAAAAAAAAAGGGGGTACGCCTTTCTTCCCTCCCCTCAGAGTGGTCAGCCATCCTACTCAAAGAGTCATTCTCCTCTGAGTCTACAATTTTCTATATCCTGTGTTTTCAAACTTTTTAATTATTCGTTTTTGTTCCTCTACATCTTGAATTTTAACCCACTTCCCCCATTTATCAAAGAAACGGGCGATATTGTTTTCAATATGGAACACAGTATCTTGTGATTCTATCAAGAATTGATGATGAATACTTTCTCTTACAGTCACCAGAGCTGGAGGTTTAGCACTCTTCCACCCTTTTAATATAAGATTCCGGCCTATTAGAATTACTAGTGTTAAAAATTTTCTTATCGGTACATGTTCTTTCTTATAGTGAAAAAAAATAATCTGGTCTGCTTGTAATAAAATTTAGGTCTCGTATATCTTACCTAACCAGTAGTTTACTTTGTCCCAGAATCTTTTTATTTTGGGACAAAGCCAGAAGCTATGTATCAGGTTTGTACTCTGTTGTCTACATTTCATACATAGTATTCTATCTCCTGTCCCCCCCCATTTGTCAATTTTTTCAGGTGTAATATATACCATCCACATTATCTTAATATGTTGCTCTCGCATGGGTATTGCTAGCGATGCTTCTTCTACCCTCTCCACACTTTTCAATATTATTTGCGTACTAAGATTCTTGAAGTATGCATCTCTCCATTTGGCGACACCAATTGCTATGTGCTGTTCCTGATTTCTATTGTTTATTAAATTGTACAAGAGTGAGATAGAATATTTACCTTGTTTAATAAGGTTGAGAACCGGAATTAACTCTGTAAGTTCCCAATTATTCCCTTGCAGGCTAATTAATTTCAAACAGTAATGTCTAATTTGCAAAAAAGGAAATAAATGTTTATCAGACAGTGAATACTTATTTTTAATTAACTCAAATTCTTCAACCTTCACTGTATCTCGACTGCTTTTAACTAGCTGAATAATTTTGGATAGCCCATTCTCTCTCCAATTTACAAAAATTTTAGATACAAGACCCTGTTTAAACCCTGGATTTCCTTCAATAGTTAGAAATTGTGTTGCAAAGGGTTTTAGGCCTAGTAGTTTACAAGTCCTATGCCATGCCACTACTGTATCTTTGAAGAAATCTAGTTTTATTAACATAAGGTGGAAGATTTTTAATCGCTAAGTGAAGAATATTTTTTAAATACAAAGGTTTTACTAGACCGTTTTCTATATCTAGGAGAGAAAAATGATTACTCTCCAAAAGCCAGACTAAAGCAATCTTTGTAACCGCCACCAGATTATATATTTCTATATTAGGAAGTCCTAGACCTAGGAATTTTTTTCTGAGTACTAGTTTCTGATAGCTAATTCTGGGTTTCTTACCCATCCATATATATTCTTTAATCGCAAGTTTAATTATCTTAATCTCTTGTTTTTTTATTAGAAAAGGTATGTTCTGAAACAAATATAGTAGCCTTGGGAATGCAATCATCTTAAGCAAATTTATTTTACCAGAAATGGAGAGTGGTAGCGAGGCCCATCTTTTAAGAGTTTCAGTAAATTGTCTTACTCCTTTACCAATATTTAGAGAATACCAATCCATAGGATTGTTAGAAATCTTAATCCCCAAATATGTCATATAGCTGCTCACCTCCCTAAAGGTCTTAATTTCAGATGTCTGTTTTTTTTTTTGTAACCATAGTACTTCGGATTTACTCCTATTAATACGGTAACCTGAGAAGGAGCCATAATTTTCTATAATCCGACATATTTGGTCAAATCTTACACTAGAATTTCTAGAGAATACCAGGAGATCGTCCGCATATACAGCTAATTGGACATTCTTGCCTCCAACATCTATTCCCTGTATACTTTTCCTTAATACAATCAATAATGGTTCTAATGCAATGTTAAAAATTAAGGGGGACAAGGGACAACCTTGTCTTGTCCCTCTTAGAAGTGGGAAATAGGGCGTTTTGTTGTTATTTATAACGATTGTTGCCCTGGATTCTCTGTACAACATCTCAATCATATTAAGACAATTTCCTACATAACCAAATTTTTTAAGGGAAGTAATAAGATGGTCCCATGTGACTGAGTCGAAGGCCTTACTTGAATCTAGTGATACTATTGAGATATCTTCTTTACTTGTTTTCTTATTATATTTGTTATTATACCATTGGTCTACGATTGTTAAAAAAAACCTTCCTCAGATTAGTATTTGATGATCTACCCTTTATAAAACCTGTCTGGTCAGGATGTATTACTGTATCAAGTGAGGCCTGTATCCTTTTAGCTAATATGCTAGTTAATAGCTTGTAGTCAATATTCAGGAGTGAAATGGGCCTATACGAGTCAATTGACTGTGGATCTTTTCCTGGTTTGGATATTACAATTATTGTGGATTCGTTAAAATCTTCTAGTGGTTTCAACTGGCCATTCCAGATCTTATTCAGCATATTAGTTAACTTTGGAGTTATTTCATCATTAAGTATTTTATAAATCTCAGATGGGAGACCATCTGGTCCAGCTGCTTTATTATTCGCCATTGTTTTAATTATTTGACTGATTTCTTTCTCGGTGAACACTTCATTGATGCTTGTTATCTGATTACTCTCTAACCACGGGTTTGTTAATGCATCCCAGAATTTTTCCTTTGCATCTAAATTTATAGATTGTGCTGAGTAAAGTTCGGTAAAATGCTCAAGAAAGACTTTTTGTATATCCCCAGTATTTGTCCATGTTTGATCTTTATCTTTAATTTTACTTATAAAATTCTTGGTTTTATGATTTTTATCTATTCGTGCTTGGAAACTGCCTACCTTATTCCCATATCTATAAAATTGAGTACAGGACTTGATGTTCTCATGGATTTCATTTTGTAGTAAATAGTTATCTCTATTTTTTTTAGCCTGTATATATTTCTGACAAATTGGTCGTATTTTTTTCCAGAATATAGTTAGAATATTTATTAATTAGACAATTAGTTACCTGTTGTCTATATAAATTCGTATTTTTTTTTAGTCTTATTAGATACGTTGTAATCTCGCCTCTAAGCACCGCTTTCGCGGCATTCCAAAATATATGTGTTTTATCAAAGGAGCCTTCATTAAATCGTTTATACTCAGCCCATTTCTCTTTTAAGAAATTTATAAATTTAGTGTTTTTTATTAGATATTTCGGGAAAAAGAACTGATTAGACTGCCTATCCGTGCATTTGGGGTTCAATGTAATTATAATAGGGGCGTGATCAGAGATTGTTATCATGTTTATATCTATTTCTTGAACAGCACCATATAGTTTCTCTGATACCAGGAAATAGTCTATCCTGGATAGGGTTTTTTTAGATTTCGAAGCACATGTGAACTCCCTGCCATCTGGGTGCATGATTCTATAGCTATCTAGTACTTTCAGATCCTTTTGAAATCTTTTTATGATATTAGATTCTCTCTTTCTCCTAGCTATTGTAGTTTTATCTATCATCTGTCCCCAGTTGCCTGAGCCAAGCTCTCTCTGCATCTATCCAACACACTGTTAGGGGCAATATTGAAATCCCCTCCTATAATTAGAGCATTTCCTGGATATCTAAGCAATTTATCCCTCAGTGTTTGCCAAAACCCTATATCTTCTTCATTTGGGCCGTATACGTTACATATAACATATTTTTTATCCCCCGTTGTTACCTCCGTTAAAATGTACATACCTTCCTCATCTCGAATTAGGTTATCTATTTTATATTCTAACGATTTATTGAAGAGGATGGCGACACCTTTTTTCCTCTGTTGTCCTACAGTATATATAACTTCTTTAACCCAGCCTCCCTTTAATTTAACTGCCTCTTCTTCCTTCAAATGTGTTTCCTGTAATAATAATATTTGGGCTCCCAATTTTTTTGCATATTTTAAGATGGCTTTATGTTTGATGGGGGATGTAACCCCCCCTACATTCCATGATACAATTTTGAGACCCATTTTACCACCTACTTAATAGATATATAAGATAGCCAGTGCATCACCCTTTAGAGGGGAGAGGGGAAAGACGAAAAAAAAAAAAGGTAAACCCGGTGCCCCTACCCCAACTTTAATTCCATACATTTTGAACACTTCTAAAAACATAAAATTATAAACATCCCTCCAATTTAAAAATACGGTCAAGTTGCTTGAATCTAAAGTCATAATTATAATACGGTAACCTGTTATTTCTGTATAGACCTTCCTATTTCTCCAGGCTATCCCTGTGATTTTCTAAGAACTTATTGACTTCATTAATTTCAGTAAAAATTTTACTTCCTTCCTTGGTTTGTATGCTAAGTCTAGCTGGATACAGAAGTCTAGCTCGGTATCCCTCATGTATTAATTTCGTGCAAATTGGAGCTAATATACGTCTTTTATTTGAGGTTTCATACGAAAAGTTGTTGAACAGTAACATTTTCCGTCCCTTGTAATTAATCTCGCCATTTGCCTTTCTATAAGCGTTCATAATTTTAAGCTTTCCCTGGAAATTCAGAAGTTTCATAATAACTGGTCTGTTACCTTTGTTCCTCCCCTCTTCGTTCCTTTCTATACCTATTCTATGGATACGTTCAATCACTATATCCTGTTCTTCCACACTGATATTTAGCAATCTCATTAGTTCAACCTCCACAAATCTTTTAAGGTCTTTCTCTTGTATTTCTTCTGTTAGGCCAATAAGGCGCAAATTATTTCTCCTGGCCCTATTTTCCATGTCCTCTATTTTATTTTTCATATTTTCAATTGAGTGGACATACTATAGAAAGCCTGTTCCCTCCGAATAGCCCCATCTTCGATATCTGAAATTCTTTGCTCTACATGGGTCAGTCTGGGTGCAAACTGTTTTATCTCAAGTGTTAGTGAAGATATATTATTTTGTATCAGATCAAACTTAGGTGTGAATAATGCATCGAGCTGTTTAATTAACTCTTCATTATTCGAGTTCTGAATGAAACTTGTTTCCACTGCCCCCCCGTGGGATTCTAATGAGATTCTACTCCCCTTTCTTTCCTGATTCTTACTGCTAGAGGACATGTTTGGTGAAGAGGTTTTACTTTTATTTAAATATTTTTCCATATATATGTTTAAGAAAACAGAGAGAGACAAAAATAGAAAGATTATATTAACTAGTGAAGAATACTGGATAATCCGTACTCTGTGTGTGTCCTAAAATATCCCTATTCCACCCTCTATCTATATTTAATCTGTGAGTGATTAATTAATACCTTTTCAATATATTAATATAACGTGCTGTTTGAGGGACTTAAAATTTTCCCTTCTACCCTATTTGTGCAAAAAGATTACTAATACAATGTACAATTTAGAATACCCCAAATTTTATAGCCCTTTGGCGTGAATCCTATGAATGTAGTGTTTATAGTACAACTATGTCCTACCCCAGTGCTTTGTGTGTATTATTTTATTTCTGTCACCTCTGCTCAACCTGTGATTTTCAAAGCTGTTAATTCAGCAGTAATACATTTTGTATTAGCCCATTGCTTTGCGTTTATCGGTGTTTCAAATATAGGTGTTTCTAAGTATATTTTGCCTCCCCCTTATCCAACCTCCAAAATTTGTTTCCAGTCAGCTCCTATTTATATTATTATGTCCCTTTAAAATGCCATAGACTATATCAGTTTTAACTTTTACTACATATCAGAGCCATATTCTCTTATATTAAGCCAAGCTTGTATTTCTAAGGATTCTACTGTGGTCTTTAATTCTAACTACGAGGATACTCTTGGGTTTTGCTTCTGTCTGGGAGGAGTGCTTTAGAATTTACCACAAACAATATGTGCTGTATTTTTCCCCTGCAGTGTGTAAGCTATAGAGATAGTATATGTAGTATATTTACTACTCCTATGTCTGACCGGTTAAAACAGCATATATGCCATTCATATATAATGCCGCCCTTTTGCGACACTCTTACCCCTATTTAATGTTATCCAATAAGCCCTTTTAGAGTGTCCTATGGACCATAAATGTAATATACTTCCTTCTAGGATTGGCCCTTATACCTAAATTATATTGCTGATTAAGAAAGAACTCATGCTAGGGCTACACCTTGGCAATTTCTTTAATCTCTAGGTGTTTGTAGTCGCTTTTTATAAAATAGTAAACACTTTTGAATCTATTAAGATTTATATCTTTTGGAAAAGTTTCTTACACCTATTTACTTTTTAGATACAAAAATTGTAGACACACTTTTCTCACACAAAAATACCACTTTCTATCTTAGATAATGGAATTGTTCTCCTTTAGAGAAAACATGTTATCTGAAATCCAAATTACAAATTTTGAAACACTAGAATCACCACCATAGATGACATTAATTTACACAACACTTGTAAAGAATTAGAAGACACACTATTAAAGGAACTAAAATATTCAGTAGAACCATCAAATACCCAAAAATATATAGAGTCAAAAATGGTCCCTAGAGGACTGAGACTAAAAAAAGATTGTACTTTTGAACTTAATGAAGATCTCCTTACTGAATGGTATAGTACTCTGGAAAATGCCTCACTAGATTTGTTAAAAATATTAATTAAATCTAGAAATCGCTCTTTAACTCAAGTAAAAAATGATATTGAAATATTTAAAGATAAACTGAAATTGTTCACTAATGATAAAGAATACAAAAATAAACAACAAATCATGATTAAAAACATCACGGAATTTAAACAGATGTTATTAGAAGGCAAAAATAACAAATTTAAAAGAGACATGGAAGATTAATAAAATTGAGAATAATCCACTAACAGTAGAAATAGAAGAAGATGAAAATGAAATTATTCCTTGCTCTTCATCTACAGTAGATCATATAGAAAAGCCACATACTAATAAGAATGTACCCAATACCCAAACTAATGCATCTATCTTTAGTAAACATAAAATAGTAAGAGAAAAGAAACCAATATATAATAAAGAACAAACCAACACATATATTGATAAAAACTACAAATACAATAGAAACCATAACTTTCAGAATAAATCATATATCCATAAAAACCAACCCACATTTGATAACAAAAGAAATACTAATAAAAATTTCTATATACCTAATAGAAATTACCATAATGATAGAAATGACTATGACTATAGATCGAATTATCAACAATATGATCACACATATAGGAATAATGACTATCAGGATAGACATCAATATAGTGATAACAGATCGTATTCCAATACGTACTATAGACCCTATCATGATAGACGTTACGACTCAGAAATAAATAAATTATCTTCTAATAACTCAAACTATAAAGAAAGAACAAATACTAATAACTGGAGGATTCCCTTATCAAATAATTTTGAACCACTGTCAAATACTCATGAGAACTCTGATAATGTTTCTTCTCAAAAAATCAACAGTCATTTTCTAGGACAAACTCCACAACATACAGGACATCAAAAAAATACACTAAGAACACAAAACTCAATCTGGGGAACACCAAAAGGAAAAAGAGAAAGAGAGGGAGAAGAGGGAGAAAATCCACAAAAAAGACTCAGATAATTGCTCCAAAAACTGATCTGAGTACTGGTATATTTAATTTGAGTAAACATAAATTAATTATGGAGGAAGAACGAGTCCTCAAAAAAGGTTTGACCTTTGCACCAACCTGCAAAATGAATAAATTCGAAACCTTAATAAACGTAAATCAGTTTGTCCATAAATTAACTCTGAAAAAATATTTCCTAACTACCCCTCTCACTAGAACACAAAGTGTACCCAGCAAAAACTCACACTCCAATTTAAAAGAAAAATCAACCTTTTATCCTATGCAAGAAAAGGGAGACTTTATCAAAAAATTTGAAATAAAAGTCAAAGAAGACATAGACAAATTAGAAACCAATAAAAAATTAAAGGAAAACCTTAAACCAAATGAGCGCAAAACATTAAAATCACTGCAATATAATAAAGAGATCATAATAAAACCTGCCGACAAAGGCGGGGGTATTGTTATCATGGATGTACAATACTACTTGGAAGAGTCATATAGACTTCTACATGACAATACCACTTACATTGGCCTTAAACATAATGCTATAGAGCAGGGGTGTCCAAACTTTGCTCTCCAGAGGTTTTGGAACTACATTTCCGATGATGCTCAGCCAGCATTTTATCTAACTGAGCATCATGGGAAATGTAGTTCCAAAACCTCTGGAGAGCAAAGTTTGGACATCCCTGCTATAGAATCTCAGAAAAAGAAGCTTAATTCATTACTAGACAAGGCTAAAATATCTGGAGTTATCACAGATTCTGAATATAATTTTCTTAAAATAGATTTTCCAAAGAACCCAACATTTTATTTTCTGCCAAAAATCCACAAACATCTTACCAAACCCCCAGGAGGCCCCATTATATCCGGTATAGAATCAATATCCTCCAACCTCTCCCAATACGTCGATCATTACCTTCAAAATTATGTCACACAGTTACCATCATATCTAAAAGATTCCACTCACTTTCTAAACATACTAAATTAAATCAAAAGGCAAAATAACTATATAATGGTCACCTGTGACGTTAACTCGTTATACACAAACATTGACCATAACCTAGGACTTAAAGTTGTTGCCCATTATTTAGATGATGATCTTAACTTACTATATTAACAAAACAAATTTATTTTAGATAGTATAGAGTTCATTCTGAAAAATAATAGCTTCATGTTCAACGATGAATTCTACCTCCAGACCAGGGGTACCGCTATGGGCACAAGGTTCGCTCCTAGTTATGCTAATCTATTTATGGGACTTTTTGAAGAAACTTTTCTATCTAATGGCCAATGGGGAGCGAACCTTGTGCTCTATAAAAGATTTATTGATGATATCTTCCTGGTCTGGAGGGGTGATCATGAGATTTTAGAATTATTCCTTGAAGACATGAATACTAATAATGTAGGCCTTACTTTCACATATGAACATAGCATGAGATCACTACATTTTTTGGACATTGAGGTAGAAATCGTTGACAATTCTATCAAAACTAAAACCTATTTTAAAACTATAGACTCAAATAATGTCATTCATTATCAGAGCTGCCACCTGAACAGGTGGAAGGATAATATTCCAAAAAGCCAGCTGTTAAGATTAAGGAAAAACTGCTCTGATTTAGAATCCTATGATGTACAATCTAATATTCTATTGAGTAGATTCACAGATAAAGGCTATAATCAGAAAAAAATTCTTGACACTATAACATCTGTGAGAAAAACTAATAGATCTAGTTTATTACAGAAACAATCTAATAAAAGAAAAAAAATCACATATAAATAATTCAACTTTTTCTACTGGTCAAAATTTTATCCCATTCATTACTGAATACAACTCACATCATAAAGAAATTAAAACCATTCTTAACAAGCATTGCCACTATATTGAAAAGGACCCCATACTAGGAACTGTATTTAAAAACCATCCAGATCTCATTTTTAAGAAAGCAAAAAATCTTAAAAGCTATTTAGCACCGAGTGAATTCAAAAGGAAAAATAACTATCTTAATGATATTGATCTAAAGAGAGAAAAAAATTTTGGATTCTATCCATGTTACAAGTGCAAATCTTGCAAATACAGTAGTAAAAATAAAAAGATAATATCTATCAATCAACAGGTTACATTCACAATTAAGGACACTATAATATGTAGTGATTCAAATGTAATATACTGCATAAAATGCTCATGTGATTTATTTTATATAGGTCAAACTAGCCGTACACTCAAAGATAGGATGAGAGAACACATCTGGAACATTGAGCACAAGACCACTAAAACAATACTCTATAAACATTTCACTGAAATACATCATGGAGATCTTAAATGTTTCCACTTTTGGGGCATGAAAAAAATCAGACCAAGCAGTAGAGGTGGAAATATAGAAAAAATACTCCTGAAAAAAGAAGCAGAATTAATCTTTAAGTTTAAAACAGTACTTCCACTGGGACTTAATAGCTCTTTTGATCTCAATTCCATCTTATAATCAGCACCATTTTTTCTACATCCAACAGATAGTTGAGCATATAATTCAAAATAAACCTGCTTATAAAAAATACATTTGCCTCTATATCTAAATGTATCACTCACTTATGTATATGTTAGCTCAATTTCTAGCTTTATTTTTAGCTATATATCCATTTGTATATACATCATCACAGTATACAATTATTCCTTATTAATCGTCTCCTACCATACAGCCACTCTTCTCACATATTTTAGGTGATTACTTTTATGATAAATAATCACAAAAATCAAAATATACCATTCCTCTCTTTAATATAAGTGATTGTTTATTACAATTAGATAATGATCTATGAACTCTAATGAACTAATCAACAAAAATTGGAAATTACGAAAATATAATATATTATTATTTTTCAAAACACACGGAATCATTACAAAATGTATATTCACATTTAAACTAACCTCTATATCCATATGGGATGACAATGATCGATATAGCAATATATGTATATATATATAAAAACTTCCTGCAACTTTTTTATCATATATATCGTTTTTTTGTAAAATCAACGTTATACCATTTCGGTGCACCTTGTCTATCTATGTATTTATTGTTTAAACTCAAATTTTCCATGATGTTTCTCCAGGTAATCAATATGAAACCATAGAATGGGTTAATTTGGATCACTCTTCATCACACCTGATACTAATTGTTTATTCCCTATATAAGGCAGTAACTACACTAAGTAAGCATCTTGATAAAGGCAGCTAACACTGCCGAAATGCATAGATTTGCTTACTCCTGTTGCTGGATACTTATTTTTAACATTGTTACAACTCACAGGTTCATTTCTATCTCTATGATATATATAGAGAGAAGATATATGAATAATACCTGTGTGTAACACTCCTGACTTTATTTATAGCCATTCTTATGCTGAATTATTTCACCGGCACTATAACAGGTTAATTTCTATCTCCTTGAATATACACTGAGATAGATACATGAATAATTCCTGTGTGCCCTCTTTTTCTATCTTGCTCCCATTATAGCTATATCCGAATTATAACATCTTGGACACAATACAGCGGATAACAACAAAGTGCTTAGGAGCTTTATTGGGAAGAAAGACGGACTTTCAAAAAAGGACGGATCAACACTTTATACTGTCTCGAGCCGCTGAGATAAAAAATCCGCTACATAATCTGGAGAAGACCATCGGACACTTGCAAGTATCGCTACTAACTGTTACATAGTAATTACATGTGAAATAAATGTGACATAAATGTGATGAGAGCAAGATAAAAGTGATAAATAGTGACACAAATATATATTAAACCATAAACGAATGTGTAAAGTTCGTATAAGGATATATGGATTCTTCCTGAAAAATCTTCAATCTTCTGATTGTTCTTGTTTGATCCTCATAAAAAAGAAAAGATATGCCACATAGCGTAACTCTGTAACCTTGTTGCAGTGCAAAATGTATATGTGCAAATGATTACTCACATGGGATGGAGCTATAACCAAGCTCAGGTAAATGCGCACATTCACTTTTATACTGTTGGGTAAGCAGTTTTTTGTACAGGATATTCAGATAAAATAATTTATTAAAATACAATTATAAAAAGCGTCACAAGAGCTGCTGAAAACACCATATACAATAGGTTTTTGGCAATACAGTGTAGTAATTGCTCAAAGCGAGCTATACAAAATACCAGAGACCGTGGTAAGGAGTGTAGAAACTGAACCACACAACCTCCCCTAGAAAGTCCAGTAAATGTTGCTCTCCTTATTGGTGTGCAGGTACTTGGAAGGACGCCAGGGAAGAGTAGATCCGACGTACGTTTCGCTAAGAAGCTTTATCAAGGAATGGTGTGCGCATGTCCAAAGACCTGATTTGAATCATTCGGATTCATTAAACCGGAAATCCGGTCTATAGTCCTCCATTTTACAAGTGGGCATATAGTTCTATTAGAGGTCAGAATAGAGCTGTCTTTAAGTGCAAATATTTAGAGTAAAGATTTTAACCAATATATATGCATACACATTTGTTAAGGGCAATCATGTCATCTATATATATATATACAAATGGTTCTAATGTTATTATTAAGAGGTTGGGATCCTATTTAAAATAGCGAATATAAATATATATAATTCTGTTTTAAATAAAAATAAGAATATTAGAATACTGAAAAATGAATGCTACGATATATATGTTCTTTACCAATATGGTATACAATAATTGTAAATATTCTCTATCTAAGATGTAAAAGTTATTTACCGATATGGTATATAGTAGACTCATTAGAGGAAACTATTTTAGTGAATCGATTCTAGGATTCTTAGAAGTTAGTATTGTTTGTCAAACATGATTGCCCTTAACAAATGTGTATGCATATATATTGGTTAAAATCTTTACTCGAAATATTTGCACTTAAAGACAGCTCTATTCTGACCTCTAATAGAACTATATGCCCACTTGTAAAATGGAGGACTATAGACCGGATTTCCGGTTTAATGAATTCGAATGATTCAAATCAGGTCTTTGGACATGCGCATACCATTCCTTGATAAAGCTTCTTAGCGAAACGTATGTCGGATCTACTGTTCCCTGGCGTCCTTCCAAGTACCTGCACACCAATAAGGAGAGCAACATTTACTGGACTTTCTGGGGGAGGTTGTGTGGTTCAGTTTCTACACTCCTTACCACGGTCTCTGGTATTTTGTATAGCTCGCTTTGAGCAATTACTACACTGTATTGCCAAAAACCTATTGTATATGGTGTTTTCAGCAGCTCTTGTGACGCTTTTTATAATTGTATTTTAATAAATTATTTTATCTGAATATCCTGTACAAGAAACTGCTTACCCAACAGTATAAAAGTGGGTGTGCGCATTTACCTGAGCTTGGTTATAGCTCCATCCCATGTGAGTAATCATTTGCACGTTTACATTTACGCTATGTGGCATATCTTTTCTTTTTTTATGAGGATCAAACAAGAACAATCAGAAGATTGAAGATTTTTCAGGAAGAATCCATATATCCTTATACGAACTTTACACATTCGTTTATGGTTTAATATATATTGTTGTCACTATTTATTACTTTTATCTTGCTCTCATCACATTTATATCACATTTATTTCACATTTTTTCTTTTGTGATACTATGGTATTTGTTATCACATAGTAATTACATACTGACACAATTGTATACCTTCAACTGGGACATTTTTTCAAATGATTACTGTGTCCAGTTTTGTTACAACGATTGGAGGATTACTACCAGTCAGGTGACGTGATGTCAAACCTCACGGCTCATCACTCACAGTTGCTCCTAACGGCTAATAGATCGGACGCATCAACTATACACTGTGCTTGAAAGCCGTTTGGATTTTACTCACTCCTATGGTTATATCATTGGTAACATAACGTTATGAGATTATTGTGATAACATCTATCTGCCTTAATTAAGCTGAAACTTTTTTTTATTATTGTGTTTTACTATATCGGCCTATCCCCCTAAATTAAGCTGATACATTTTTATTACTGTGCCCTATTATATCGGCCTATCCCCCTTTTTTCTAGATCTATTTTTGCTAGCAATATCTTTGTTTTTAAACACATTTTTTTAGCTATGTTTTATTGTCTTTGATGCCGGCATCCTATATATCTTTGTATGTGCATATTGTTTAATTGTAAACTATGATATTTTCTAAAGACCGTTATATAAATTTATTATTTATTTGCTACATTGGTTTCCTTGTCATTCCAATTTTTTAGATTTTTCTTGGTTAGCTCTATTCGTGGAGCGCTTATCCCACTCCTTATTTTCACTTTTTTACATAAATGCTAGGTGGCAATATATATTGAAAAAAATGATTTGTCTTTTTAAATTATATATTTTGTTTAAATATTGAAAATGAAAGGGACATGAAACCCAAAATGTTTCTTTAATAATTCAGATAGAGCATGCAATTTTTAACAACTTTCTATTTTACTTCCATTATCAATTTTATTTTTCCTCTTGGTATCTTTTGTTGAAAAGCAGGGACCTAAGCTTAGGGGTGTGCACTTGTCTGGAGCACTATATGGCAGCAGTTTTTTAAGAATGTTATCCATTTGCAAGGGCACTAGAAAGCAGCACTATTTATCGCCATGACCATGTCCAGATGGTATCTCTTGAACAAAGAACGAGAGCAAAGCAAATTTGATAATTAAAGTAAATTGGAGACTTTTTTAAAATGATATGTTTGGGTTTCATATCCCTTTAAAGGGACATTAAACCCAAATTTTTTTTTCATGATTCAGATAGAGAATGCCATTTTAAACAACTTTCTAATTTACTTCTATTATCTAATTTGCTTCATTCTCTTAATATTCTTTCCTGAAAAGCATATCTAGATAGGCTCAGTAGCTTCTGATTGGTGGCTGCACACAGATTCCTCATGTGATTGGCTCACCAATGTGCATTGCTATTTCTTTAACAAAGGATATCTAAAGATTGCAGCAAATTAGATAATAGAAGTAAATTGGAATGTTGTTTAAAATTGTATTCTCTATCTGAATCATGAAAGAAAAATTGGGGGTTTAGTGTCCCTTTAAGTATAACGTTTTAGTGTCCATAAATCAACCACCATATAGTAACCTAGATATCCTTCTCTGCTGAGCCCAGCTAGGAACAGTTATAAATGGGACATTGGAGAAACTAATGACTGTGTATACTATAGCAGTGTTAAATCTGGAGTCTGTACTTCCATTTTTAACAGGATTAGGAACAATCTCCCTTTTTAGAATTTAATTACAGCAAAAGGAGACAAAACAATGAAAGAATATTGCATTTTTTTACTTATTTTCTTTATTACATATATGTAAACATTTTATATAAAGCTCTCAAAGGCCTAGATTTGGAGTTTGGCGGTAAAAGGGCTGTTAACGCTCCGCGGGCTTTTTTCTGGCCGCACCATAAAATTAACTCTGGTATCGAGAGTTCAAACAAATGCTGCGTTAGGTTCCAAAAAAGGAGCGTAGAGCATTTTTACCGCAAATGCAACTCTCGATACCAGAGTTGCTTACGGACGCGGCCGGCCTCAAAAACGTGCTCGTGCACGATTCTCCCATAGGAAACAATGGGGCTGTTTGAGCTGAAAAAAAACCTAACACCTGCAAAAAAGCAGCGTTCAGCTCCTAACGCAGCCCCATTGTTTCCTATGGGGAAACACTTCCTACGTCTGCACCTAACACTCTAACATGTACCCCGAGTCTAAACACCCCTAACCTTACACTTATTAACCCCTATTCTGCCGCCCCCGCTATCGCTGACCCCTGCATATTTTTTTTAACCCCTAATCTGCCGCTCCGTAAACCGCCGCAACCTACGTTATCCCTATGTACCCCTAATCTGCTGCCCTAACATCGCCGACCCCTATATTATATTTATTAAGCCCTAACCTGCCCCCCTCAACGTCGCCGACACCTGCCTACACTTATTAACCCCTAATCTGCCGAGCGGACCTGAGCGCTACTATAATAAAGTTATTAACCCCTAATCCGCCTCACTAACCCTATCATAAATAGTATTAACCCCTAATCTGCCCTCCCTAACATCGCCGACACCTACCTTCAATTATTAACCCCTAATCTTCCGAGCGGAGCTCACCGCTATTCTAATAAATGTATTAACCCCTAACGCTAAGTCTAACCCTAACACTAACACCCCCATAACTTAAATATAATTTACATCTAACGAAATTAATTAACTCTTATTAAATAAATGATTCCTATTTAAAGCTAAATACTTACCTGTAAAATAAATCCTAATATAGCTACAATATAAATTATAATTACATTGTAGCTATTTTAGGATTAATATTTATTTTACAGGCAACTTTGTAATTATTTTAACCAGGTACAATAGCTATTAAATAGTTAAGAACTATTTAATAGTTACCTAGTTAAAATAATAACAAATTTACCTGTAAAATAAATCCTAACCTAAGATATAATTAAACCTAACACTACCCTATCAATAAAATAATTAAATAAACTACCTACAATTACCTACAATTAACCTAACACTACACTATCAATAAATTAATTAAACACAATTGCTACAAATAAATACAATTAAATAAACTAGCTAAAGTACAAAAAATAAAAAAGAACTAAGTTACAAAAAATAAAAAAATATTTACAAACATAAGAAAAATATTACAACAATTTTAAACTAATTACACCTACTCTAAGCCCCCTAATAAAATAACAAAGCCCCCCAAAATAAAAAATTCCATACCCTATTCTAAATTAAAAAGTTACAAGCTCTTTTACCTTACCAGCCCTGAACAGGGCCCTTTGCGGGGCATGCCCCAAGAATTTCAGCTCTTTTGCCTGTAAAAGAATAAATACAATACCCCCCCCAACATTACAACCCACCACCCACATACCCCTAATCTAACCCAAACCCCCCTTAAATAAACCTAACACTAAGCCCCTGAAGATCTTCCTACCTTGTCTTCACCATACCAGGTTCACCGATCCGTCCTGGCTCCAACATCTTCATCCAACCCAAGCGGGGGTTGGTGATCCATCATCCGGTGCTGAAGAGGTCCAGAAGAGGCTCCAAAGTCTTCCTCCTATCCGGCAAGAAGAGGACATCTGGACCGGCAAACATCTTCTCCAAGCGGCATCTTCAATCTTCTTCCATCCGGTGCGGAGCGGGTCCATCCTGAAGCAGCCGACGCGGATCCATCCTCTTCTTCCGTTGTCTCCCGACGAATGACGGTTCCTTTAAGGGAAGTCATCCAAGATGGCGTCCCTCGAATTCCGATTGGCTGATAGGATTCTATCAGCCAATCGGAATTAAGGTAGGAATTTTCTGATTGGCTGATGGAATCAGCCAATCAGAATCAAGTTCAATCCGATTGGCTGATCCAATCAGCCAATCAGATTGAGCTCGCATTCTATTGGCTGTTCCGATCAGCCAATAGAATGCGAGCTCAATCTGATTGGCTGATTGGATCAGCCAATCGGATTGAACTTGATTCTGATTGGCTGATTCCATCAGCCAATCAGAAAATTCCTACCTTAATTCCGATTGGCTGATAGAATCCTATCAGCCAATCGGAATTCGAGGGACGCCATCTTGGATGACGTCCCTTAAAGGAACCGTCATTAGTCGGGAGACAACGGAAGAAGAGGATGGATCCGCGTCGCCTGCTTCAAGATGGACCCGCTCCGCACTGGATGGAAGAAGATCGAAGATGCCGCTTGGAGAAGATGTTTGCCGGTCCGGATGTCCTCTTCTTGCCAGATAGGAGGAAGACTTTGGAGCCTCTTCTGGACCTCTTCAGCACCGGATGATGGATCGCCAACCCCTGCTTGGGTTGGATGAAGATGTTGGAGCCAGGACGGATCGGTGAACCTGGTATGGTGAAGACAAGGTAGGAAGATCTTCAGGGGCTTAGTGTTAGGTTTATTTAAGGGGGGTTTGGGTTAGATTAGGGGTATGTGGGTGGTGGGTTGTAATGTTGGGGGGGGGTATTGTATTTATTCTTTTACAGGCAAAAGAGCTGAAATTCTTGGGGCATGCCCCGCAAAGGGCCCTGTTCAGGGCTGGTAAGGTAAAAGAGCTTGTAACTTTTTTAATTTAGAATAGGGTAGGGAATTTTTTATTTTGGGGGGCTTTGTTATTTTATTAGGGGGCTTAGAGTAGGTGTAATTAGTTTAAAATTGTTGTAATATTTTTCTTATGTTTGTAAATATTTTTTTATTTTTTGTAACTTAGTTCTTTTTTATTTTTTGTACTTTAGCTAGTTTATTTAATTGTATTTATTTGTAGCAATTGTGTTTAATTAATTTATTGATAGTGTAGTGTTAGGTTAATTGTAGGTAATTGTAGGTAGTTTATTTAATTATTTTATTGATAGGGTAGTGTTAGGTTTAATTATATCTTAGGTTAGGATTTATTTTACAGGTAAATTTGTTATTATTTTAACTAGGTAACTATTAAATAGTTCTTAACTATTTAATAGCTATTGTACCTGGTTAAAATAATTACAAAGTTGCCTGTAAAATAAATATTAATCCTAAAATAGCTATAATATAATTATAATTTATATTGTAGCTATATTAGGATTTATTTTACAGGTAAGTATTTAGCTTTAAATAGGAATCATTTATTTAATAAGAGTTAATTTATTTCGTTAGATGTAAATTATATTTAAGTTAGGGGGGTGTTAGTGTTAGGGTTAGACTTAGCTTTAGGGGTTAATACATTTATTAGAATAGCGGTGAGCTCCGGTCGTCAGATTAGGGGTTAATAATTGAAGGTAGGTGTCGGCGATGTTAGGGAGGGCAGATTAGGGGGTTAATACTATTTATTATAGGGTTAGTGAGGCGGGTTAGGGGTTAATAACTTTATTATAGTAGCGCTCAGGTCCGCTCGGCAGATTAGGGGTTAATAAGTGTAGGCAGGTGTCGGCGACGTTGAGGGGGGCAGATTAGGGGTTAATAAATATAATATAGGGGTCGGCGGTGTTAGGGGTAGCAGATTAGGGGTACATAGGGATAACGTAGGTGGCGGCGCTTTGCGGTCGGAAGATTAGGGGTTAATTATTTTAAGTAGCTGGCGGCGATGTTGTGGGGGGCAGGTTAGGGGTTAATAAATGTAATACAGGGGTCGGCGGGGTTAGGGGCAGCAGATTAGGGGTACATAAGTATAACGTAGGTGGCTGTCGGCAGATTAGGGGTTAAAAAATTTAAATCGAGTGGCGGCGATGTGGGGGGAGCTCGGTTTAGGGGTACATAGGTAGTTTATGGGTGTTAGTGTACTTTAGGGCACAGTAGTTAAGAGCTTTATGAACCGGCGTTAGCCAGAAAGCTCTTAACTACTGCTATTTTCCGGCGGCTGGAGTTTTGTCGTTAGAGCTCTAACGCTCACTTCAGAAACGACTCTAAATACCGGCGTTAGAAAGATCCCATTGAAAATATAGGATACGCAAATGGCGTAGGGGGATCTGCGGTATGGAAAAGTTGCGGCTGAAAAGTGAGCGTTAGACCCTTTAATCACTGACTCCAAATACCAGCGGGCGGCCAAAACCAGCGTTAGGAGCCTCTAACGCTGGTTTTCACGGCTACCGCCGAACTCTAAATCTAGGCCGTAGTGTTTAATAATCCTTTTAAGAAAATATTTATGTTAAAAATAGCAAGATTAAAATGGATACCAAAAATAACACTGCAAATGGTACCAAAAAAGCACTGCTATTTTTTTTCTGTTGTGTTAAAGGGACAGTCAAGTCCAAAAAAATCTTTCATGTTTTAAATAGGGCATGTAATTTTAAACAACTTTCCAATTTACTTTTATCACCAATTTTGCTTTGTTCTCTTAGGCCTAGATTTGGAGTTTGGCGGTAGATGGGCTGTTAACCCCCCGCGGGCTTTTTTCTGGCCGCACCATAAAATTAACTCTGGTATCGAGAGTTCAAAAAAATGCTGCGTTAGGCTCCAAAAAAGGAGCGTAGAGCATTTTTACCGCAAATGCAACTCTCGATACCAGAGTTGCTTACGGACGCGGCCAGCTTCAAAAACGTGCTCGTGCACGATTCTCCCATAGGAAACAATGGGGCTGTTTGAGCTGAAAAAAACCTAACACCTGCAAAAAAGCAGCGTTCAGCTCCTAACGCAGCCCCATTGTTTCCTATGGGGAAACACTTCCTACGTCTGCACCTAACACTCTAACATGTACCCCGAGTCTAAACACCCCTACCCTTACACTTATTAAACCCTAATCTGCCGCCCCCGCTATCGCTGACCCCTGCATATTATTATTAACCCCTAATCTGCCGCTCCGTACACCGCCGCAACCTACGTTATCCTTATGTACCCCTAATCTGCTGCCCCTAACACCGCCGACCCCTATATTATATTTATTAACCCCTAATCTGCCCCCCTCAACGTCGCCGACACCTGCCTACACTTATTAAACCCTAATATGCCGAGCGGACCTGAGCGCTACTATAATAAAGTTATTAACCCCTAACCCGCCTCACTAACCCTATCATAAATAGTATTAACCCCTAATCTGCCCTCCCTAACATCGCCGACACCTAACTTCAATTATTAACCCCTAATCTGACGACCGGAGCTCATCGCTACTATAATAAATGGATTAACCCCTAAAGCTAAGTCTAACCCTAACACTAACACCCCCCTAACTTAAATATAATTTAAATCTAACGAAATTAATTATCTCTTATTAAATAAATTATTCCTATTTAAAGCTAAATACTTACCTGTAAAATAAATCCTAATATAGCTACAATATAAATTATAATTATATTGTAGCTATTTTAGGATTAATATTTATTTTACAGGCAACTTTGTAATTATTTTAACCAGGTACAATAGCTATTAAATAGTTAAGAACTATTTAATAGTTACCTAGTTAAAATAATAACAAAATTACCTGTAAAATAAATCCTAACCTAAGTTATAATTAAACCTAACACTACCCTATCAATAAATTAATTAAATGATCGGAACAGCCAATAGAATGCGAGGTCAATCTGATTGGCTGATTGGATCAGCCAATAGGATTGAACTTGATTCTGATTGGCTGATTCCATTAGCCAATCAGAATATTCCTACCTTAATTCCGATTGGCTGATAGAATCCTATCAGCCAATCGGAATTCGAGGGACGCCATCTTGGATGACGTCCCTTAAAGGAACCGTCATTCGTCGGGAGACAACGGAAGAAGAGGATGGATCCGCGTCGGCTGCTTCAAGATGGACCCGCTCCGCACCGGATGGAAGAAGATCGAAGATGCCGCTTGGAGAAGATGTTTGCCGGTCCGGATGTCCTCTTCTTGCCGGATAGGAGGAAGACTTTGGAGCCTCTTCTGGACCTCTTCAGCACCGGATGCCAGGACGGATCCGTGATACCTGGATGGTGAAGACAAGGTAGGAAGATCTTCAGGGTCTTAGTGTTAGGTTTATTTAAGGGGGGTTTGGGTTAGATTAGGGGTATGTGGGTGGTTGGTTGTAATGTTGGGGGGGGTATTGTATTATTTTTTTTTACAGGCAAAAGAGCTGAACTTCTTGGGGCATGCCCCGCAAAGGGCCCTGTTCAGGGCTGGTAAGGTAAAAGAGCTTTTAACTTTTTTAATTTAGAATAGGGTAGGGCATTTTTTTTATTTTGGGGGTCTTTGTTATTTTATTAGGGGGCTTAGAGTAGGTGTAATTAGTTTAAAATTGTTGTAATATTTTTCTTATGTTTGTAAATATTTTTTTATTTTTTGTAACTTAGTTCTTTTTTATTTTTTGTACTTTAGCTAGTTTATGTAATTGTAGTTATTTGTAGCAATTGTATTTAATTTATTTATTGATAGTGTAGTGTTAGGTTAATTGTAGGTAATTGTAGGTAGTTTATTTAATTAATTTATTGATAGGGTAGTGTTAGGTTTAATTATAACTTAGGTTAGGATTTATTTTACAGGTAATTTTGTTATTATTTTAACTAGGTAACTATTAAATAGTTCTTAACTATTTAATAGCTATTGTACCTGGTTAAAATAATTACAAAGTTGCCTGTAAAATAAATATTAATCCTAAAATAGCTACAATATAATTATAATTTATATTGTAGCTTTATTAGGATTTATTTTACAGGTAAGTATTTATCTTTAAAAAGGAATAATTTATTTAATAAGAGATAATTAATTTCGTTAGATTTAAATTATATTTAAGTTAGGGGGGGTGTTAGTGTTAGGGTTAGATTTAGCTTTAGGGGTTAATCCATTTATTATAGTAGCGATGAGCTCCGGTCGTCAGATTAGGGGTTAATAATTGAAGGTAGGTGTCGGCGATGTTAGGGAGGGCAGATTAGGGGTTAATACTATTTATGATAGGGTTAGTGAGGCGGATTAGGGGTTAATTACTTTATTATAGTAGCGCTCAGGTCCGCTCGGCAGATTAGGGGTTAATAAGTGTAGGCAGGTGTCGGCGACGTTGAGGGGGCAGATTAGGGGTTAATAATTATAATATAGGGGTCGGCGGTGTTAGGGGCAGCAGATTAGGGGTACATAAGGATAACGTAGGTGGCGGCGCTTTGCGGTCGGCAGATTAGGGGTTAATTATTGTAAGTAGCTGGCGGTGACGTTGTGGGGGGCAGGTTAGGGGTTAATAAATATAATACAGGGGTCGGCGGGGTTAGGGGCAGCAGATTAGGGGTACATAAGTATAACGTAGTTGGCGGTCGGCAGATTAGGGGTTAAAATATTTGAATCGAGTGGCGGCGATGTGGGGGGACCTCGGTTTAGGGGTACATAGGTAGTTTATGGGTGTTAGTGTACTTTAGGGTACAGTAGTTAAGAGCTTTATGAACCGGCGTTAGCCCAGAAAGCTCTTAACTCCTGCTTTTTTCCGGCGGCTGGAGTTTTGTCGTTAGATGTCTAACGCTCACTTCAGAAACGACTCTAAATACCAATGTTAGAAAGATCCCATTGAAAAGATAGGATACGCAATTGACGTAAGGGGATCTGCGGTATGGAAAAGTCGCGGCTGAAAAGTGAGCGTTAGACCCTTTAATCACTGACTCCAAATACCGGCGGTAGCCTAAAACCAGCGTTAGGAGCCTCTAACGCTGGTTTTCACGGCTAACGCCAAACTCTAAATCTAGGCCTTAGTATTCTTAGTTGAAAGCTAAACCTAGGAGGTTCATATGCTAATTTCTTAGACCTTGAAGGTCGCCTCTAATCTAAATGCATTTTGATAGTTTTTCACCACTAGAGGGCATTAGTTCACATTTTCATATAGATAACATTGAGCTCATGCACTTGAATTTACCATGAAGACAGCTCTGATTGGCTAAAATGCAAGTCTGTCAAAAGAACTGAAATAAGGGGGCAGTTTGCTGAGGCTTGGATACAAAGTAATCACAGAGGTAAAACATGTATAATTATAACTGTGTTGGTTATGCAAAACTGGAGAATTGGTAATTAAGGGATTATCTATCTTTTAAAACAACAAAAATTCTGTTGTTGACTGTTCCTTTAACCTATGCCAGAAAGTCAACATTCTTGGTCAATGCTACTATGTACATTACATACCATTCATGTTGGACTCGTCTCTCTATCCCAGTATTTATTCATACATGAGTCACAACTACAGCATGCACTTATCAAAAATAGATTTTCCTCTTAAATTTTATCTTTTGGAATAAAGCAGAATTCAAACATTTGTTATGATGCCGTCACACTAGAGTGGCAGCAACTCAAATAGGGACATCCTAAAACGTTTAATGTGAAAATGGCTTAATGTAGCTTAATGAGTAAAAAAGTGGCCAAATGTTAATCAATTGCTGCATAATTTTGCACAACCCAAGATTTCCATTATCCAAGCCTATCCTAGACATTTCATGAATTTTGGTTTTCCATAAGGCAAATGAGTGACATTAAGCTTGTTTTTTGGGGAGCTTAATGTGGCTTAACGTACAAAATTGAACTTAGATGTTAACCAATTTCCTCCAAACTTACCACAATACATTAATCTATCGATTCAAACATATTCTGAAAATTTCAGGACATTTGATAAAACATACCAAAAGTTATTCACATTTAACTTGCATGATGTAGCCACTTGGAGATTATATAACCATGGTGCATACCCTTTAAAGTGAAGGTAAAGTTTGCTCTATTCTAATCTACCAATGCATTCATTAATCATACTATAATCTAATCAACTTTATTTTTTAAATTTCTTATTTATTTTTTTGTTTTTATATCATTATATTTTGTTACCGTTTAGAGGATAGCTCCTCCCAATCTCTATTTCCTGAAGTTATGTCCTCTGACGTATAGAGCGGTCCCACCCACTCTATACATATAATCTCACAAGTGCGTTCAAGAAGTATAGTATAAATGTGCATGCGCGAGTTCACAACTGCGCATGCGATAGTCGGGGAATCCATTCTACATTGAGCGAACGGCAACACTTGTGTAGTCAGAGAGAAAGTGTTAGACTGTCGCGCATGTGCACTTAATAAAGTAGGCAGATGATGTGTGGTCATGGCCGCCTAACGGCCAGATTTTTAACTGGCTAATCCTAAAACGTGACCAAGTAAAAAAAAAAAAAAATCAACAAACGGGTTGAATTTGCGGATCGGAAAATAAAGAAATAAAACGGAGAATACTGAATTTAGAAGAAGATTTGAAAAAAAGCATGAATGAAACTCCTATTGAATTTTAATAAAGAATTCGATTTGGGATCAGCGTAAAGGTAACTTTACCTTCACTTTAAGAAATATGATAAATACTGAAGGAGAAAGAAATAGTGCTAAAATCGGCAGTGTGCAAAAGAAAGGGAATATAGCTCTCTTTTCATAATTCAAAATTTCATATTAATTTATTATTATCAAGAGATTATTAACGACTGTAAATTCTTAAATTACTCTTCACAGGTCAGAAACAATAGCCCTCTACACATAAACCACACAAAGAAATCAATTACAAAGCAGTGCAATAAATATGAAAAATAAAGAAAAATGAATCAAACAAATTCATATAAGCGATGCCTAAGTAATTACCACCCAGGATGGAATCAGGTACAACACCCTGCTGCACTAAACCCTGAGGTGCAGGAAACACCTGGGCAGGTTATCAGTGGGATCTATGTGCATTGAATGGCAGCAACATTGAATAGAAGCCGTGAGTCATATAAGCAGGAAAAAAGTTTAGTTCAACAATGCATATACACTAGCCAAGCAGATAGAAGCTGAAATGAAGCCACCAAGTTGGTATCAGCATAGAGAGGTAAGGCTTCTAAGCAAAGTAGGCTAGTTATGGCTTGAGTTAAGCATAAGCTTTGCATAGAACACATATATTGTAGATATGGGAAAGGAGCAAGTCTATTGTGCTTCATAAAGGGTATGGCCACAAGATCAAGCCATATACAGTCCACATCATAGCGGAAACATTCCTTCAATAGATCCCTTTAACACACCACTTCCACAAAAAGCAGTCTATGGGGCAGAATTATCAAGCTCCGAATGGAGACCGCTGCTCCATAACTTGTCTGCCTGCTCTGAACGGGTTGATTGACACCTCCTTCGATTGGCCGCAAATCTGCAGGGGGTGGCATTGCACAAGCAGTTCACAAGAAATGCTTGTGCAATGATAAAAGCGTATGCTGTCAGCATTTATCGATGTGCGGCGGACATGATACACTACATCGTATCATGTCCGCTCGCCCTATGATAAATTGGCCCCTAAGCCACAATCATGCCAGGAAACAAACACAATGCATAATCTGTATAGAATACATTGCCGCTCATCAATATCGGGAATTCCCAAACATTCTCTTGTGATGCTTAGAACCATTACTGAAGAACGCAGCTTCAATGGGTCCTGCACGGCCTCCAATTCATTGTACAAACAACGATCATCACTTATATCCATAATTGCCTACGAGCGTTCCAACCCCATTTTTTCAGGTTCTTTCATTCGGGTAGCTGACTCGCATGTGCAAACCTGCCCCACAAGAGCTCCGGAGCAGCTTACGCTGCTTTATACATGGAGCCCTATGTATAAAGGGACATGTAACACAAAAATGTTCTTTCAAGAGTCAGATAGAACATACAATTTTAAACATCTTTTCAATTTACTTCTTTTATCAAAATGTCCTTCATCTCTTGGTATCTTTTGTTGAAGGAGCAGCAATGACACTACTGGGGATAGCGGAACACATCAGCAAATGACAATTTGCATATATATATAAATGTATGCAGCTACCAATCAGCAGCTATCTCCAGTAGTGCATTGCTGCTCCTTGGGCTACTTAGGTATGCTTTTCAACAAATAATACCAAAAGAATGAAGCAAACTAAATAAAAATAAGGTAAAGTGGAAACATTTTGGGTTTCATGTCCCTTTAAGCTCTCAGACTGGAAAATCAATTAGCAAAGACATTTTTCACTTCTAGGGTCTTGATAAAGAAGCATGTGATGGGGGGATTTTTAATACCCTCAAATATACTGTACAAATCATGTTAAATGCATCCTTTTAATGCTTTAAAATACACTAACAGTCTCAAATGGAAATTTATCAAGAAATAAAAATCTCTGAAACACTTGGCTTCATATGATCAATTTGAAAGTATTAATGACTTCTAAAGAGGCTGTGTTTGTAATGAAAACTATATAAATACAGGAAACTTTTCCAAGTCAGAGAGAGGGTTTGGAAGTTATTAAAGCTTTTGTCTGCATCACAAAATTGAACTCACTGCAGATTCATCTGACATAGGCAGCTTTATGTAATACAACTAGAAGCAAGGTGGTCATTGCTTTACATGTTGTGCTTTAGTTAAAGGGACATAAAACCCACTTTTTTTCTTTCATGATTAAAGGAACAGTCTAGTCAAAATTAAACTTTCATGATTCAGATAGGGCATGCAATTTTAAACAACTTTCCAATTTACTTCTATTATCTAATTTGTTCAATTATTTAGATATCCTTTGTTGAAGAAATAACAATGCACATGTGTGAGCCAATCACACAAGGCCTCTATGTGCAGCAACCAATCAGCAGCTTCTGAGCATATCTAGATATGCTTTTCAGCAAGTGATATAAAGAGAATGAAGCAAATTAGATAATAGAAGTAAATTAGAAAGTTGTTTAAAATGACATGCTCTTTCTAAATCACGAAATAAAAAATTTGGGTTTCATGTCCCTTTAAGATAGAGCATGTGATTTTAAACAAGTTTCCAATTTATTTCTATTATCTAATTTGTTTTGTTCTCGTAATATTCTTTTGTTGAAATGAATACCTAGATAGACTCCAAAGCTGTTAATCTGTGGCTGCACATATATGCTTCATGTTTTTTTTCTCCTAAAGCATTCAGCTAGCTCCCAGTAGCTGCTTCTTTTACGAAGGATACCAAGATAATGAAGCAAATTAGATAATATAAGTAAATTGGAATGTTATTTAAAATTGTATTTTCTCTTTGAATCATAAAATTATTTTTGTTTGGTTTCATGTCCCTTTAATTGAAGCCAGCAAGTGGGTATCAGCATAGAGAGGTAAGGCTGCTAATCAAAATAGGTTAGTAACAGCTTGAAAATGTAGTCCAGCATAAGCTGTGCATAGAACACATACAATCGTATGCAAAAGTTTAGGCACCCATGACAATTTTCATGATTTTCATTTATAAATAATTGGGTGTTTGGATCAGCAATTTCATTTTGATCTATTAAATAACTGAAGGACACAGTAATATTTCAGTAGTGAAATGAGGTTTATTGGATTAACAGAACATGTGCAATATGCATCAAAATGAAATTGGACAGGTGCATACATTTGGGCACCCTTGTCATTTTGTTGATTTGAATACCTGTACTACCTAGCACTGATTAATTGGAACACACAATTGGTTTGGTGAGTCCATTAAGCCTTGAACTTCATAGACAGGTGCATCCAATCATGAGAAAGGGTATTTAAGGTGTCCAATTGCAAGTTGTTGTTCTCTTTGACTCTCCTCTGAAGAGTGGCAACATGGGGGCCTCAAAACAACTCTCAAATGACCTGAAAACAAAGATTGTTCAACATTATGGTTTAGGGGAAGGCTACAAAAAGCCATTGCATAGATTTAAGCTGTCAGTGTCCACTGTGAGGAACATAGTGAGGAAATGGAAGACCACAGACACAGTTCTTGTTAAGGCCAGAAGTGTCAGGCCAAGTAAAATATCGGAGAGGCAAAGGCAAAGAATGGTGAGAACGGTCAAAAACAGCCCACAGACCACCTTCAAAGATCTACAACATCATCTTGCTGCAGATGGTGTCACTCTATCTATTTATTGGGTACTTATAGAGCGCAAACTAATCACCCGTGAGGGTCTCAAGGCGCTAAGGGGATGGGGGTAGGAGAAAGGGGGGAGGGGGGAGGAGATGGGCATTCAGTCAAAAAGCAAGGTTTTGAGGTCCTTTCTGAACTTTGTAAGGGCGGTGGCTTGTCTGAGGTGCAGCGGAAGGGTGTTCCATGTCTTTGCCGCCATGTGGGAGAAGGATCTTCCACCTGCTGTGGATTTGCTGATGTGGGGGATGACTGTGAGTGCTTGGTCTGCCGATCGGAGTTGTCTGGCTGGGGTGTAGAAATTTACGCGGTGGTTGAGGTATTCAGGTCCGATGTTGTGTAGGGCCTTGAACGCGTGGGTAAGGAGCTTGAAGGTGATTCTCTTGTTGATGGGAAGCCAGTGAAGGTTCCTTAGGTGTTCAGTGATGTGGCATTGGAGGGGGATGTCAAGGATGAGTCTGGCTGAGGCGTTCTGGATAAGTTGGAATCTCTTTTGGAGTTTGATGGTGGAGTCGGCATAGAGTGCGTTGCCGTAGTCTAACCGGCTGCTGACGAGGGCGTGGGTGACTGTTTTCTTGGTTTCGGTAGGGATCCAGCAGGTGGAGAATGTGGAAGCATGTTGAGGTGATGGCATTGATTTGTCGGTCCATGGAGTCCAGGATGAAGCCTAGATTTTGTGCGAGGTCGATTGGGGTTGGAGGGTGACCGAGGACTGTGGGCCACCAGGAGTTGTCCCATGCGGATTTATTGGGTCCGAGGAGGAGGACTTCGGTCTTGTCTGTGTTCAGTTTGAGCCGGTTGTCCTTCATCCAGGCGGCAACTGCTGTCAGGCCTTCGTGGACGTTCATTTTGGCGGTGGTGGGATCTCGGGTGGCGGTGGTGGGATCTCACTGTGCATCGTTCAACAATTCAGCGCACTTTGCACAAGGAGAAGCTGTATGGGAGAGTGATGCAGAAGAAGCCTTTTCTGCACACACGCCACAAATAGAGTCGCTTGAGGTATGCAAACGCACATTTGGACAAGCCAGCTTCATTTTGGAAGAAGGTGCTGTGGACTGATGAAACAAAGATTGAGTTATTTGGTCATAACAAGGGGTGTTATGCATGGCGGCAAATTAACACAGCGTTCCAAGACAAACACTTGCTACCCACAGTAAAATTTGGTGGATGTTCCATCATGCTGTGGGGCTGTGTGGCCAGTGCCAGTACTGGGAATCTTGTTAAAGTTGAGGATCGCATGGATTCCACTCAATATCAGTAGATACTTGAGAATAATGTTGAGGAATCAGTCACAAAGTTGAAGTTACGCCGGGGCTGTATATTTCAACAAGACAACGACCCAAAACACTGCTCTAAATCTACTCTGGCATTTATGCAGAGGAACAAGTACAATGTTCTGGAATGGCCATCCCAGTCCCTAGACCTGAATATTAGTGAAAATCTGTGGGGTGATTTGAAGCGGGCTGTCCATGCTCGGCAACCATCACACCTAGCTGAACTGAAGATGTTTTGCAAGGAGGAATGGTCCAAAATACCTTCATCCAGAATCCAGACACTCATTACAGGCTATAGGAAGCGGCTAGAGGCTGTTTTTTTTTTTTTTGCTAAAGGAGGATCTACTAAATATAGATGCAATATTTCTGTTGGAGTGCCCAAATTTATGCACCTGTCTAATTTTGTTTTGATGCATATTGCACATTTTCTGTTAATCCAATAAACCTCATTTCACTACTGAAATATTACTGTGTCCTTCAGTTATTTGATAGATCAAAATGAAATTGCTGATCCAAACACCCAATTATTTATAAATGAAAATCATGGAAGTTGTCATGGGTGCCTAAACTTTTGCATACAACTGTATATTGCAGATATAGGAAACAAGCAAGTCTATTGTGCTTCATAAAGGGTATGGCCACAAGATCAAGCCATATACAGTCCACATCATAGCGGAAACATTACTTCAATAGGTCTCTTTAACACTCTACTTCCACAAATAGCAGTCTATGCTAAAATCATGCCAGGAAACAAACACAATGCAAAATCTGTATAGAATATATTGCCACTCATCAATATTGTGAATTCCCAAACATTCTCTTGTGATGCTTAGAACCATTACTGAAGTACTTTACCAACTCTGCTTCAATTGGTCCTGCATGGCCTCCAGTTTGTAGTACAAACAATTGGCATCACTTATATATGCATAATTGCCTACACGCGTTTCACCCCTTTTTCCAATTTCCTGGGGCTTCGTCAGGTTCTTATATTGTGGGAAGCTGGCTCGCATGTGCAAACCTGCCCCACAAGGGGTCCAGAGCAGCTTACACTGATTCATACATGAAAAAGACTATGTATTAAGGGACATGTAACACAAAAATGTTCTTTCAAGAGTCAGACAGAACATACAATTTTAAACATCTTTTCAATTTACTTCTATAATCAAATTTCCTTCATTCTCTTGTTATCTTTTGTTGAAAGAGCAGCAATGCACTACTGGGGATAGCTGAACACATCAGATGAGCAAATGCCAATTTGCATATATATGTATGCTTTTCAACAAACAATACCAAGAAAATGAAGAAAACTTAGGCCTAGATTTAGAGTTTTGTCGGTAACGACCCGCGTAGCTAACGCTGGCTTTTTTCTGGCCGCACCTTTTAAATACCTCTGGTATTGAGAGTTCACAGAATGGCTGCGTTAGGCTCCAAAAAGGGAGCGTACAGGCATATTTACCGCCACTGCAACTCTCGATACCAGAGTTGCTTACGGACGCGGCCAGCTTCAAAAACGTGCTCGTGCACGATTCCCCCATAGAAAACAATGGGGCTGTTTGAGCTGAAAAAAAACCTAACACCTGCAAAAAAGCAGCGTTCAGCTCCTAACGCAGCCCCATTGTTTGCTATGGGGAAACACTTCCTACGTCTGCACCTAACACCCTAACATGTACCCCGAGTCTAAACACCCCTAACCTTACACTTATTAACCCCTAATCTGCCGCCCCCGCTATCGCTGACCCCTGCATATTATTTTTAACCCCTAATCTGCCGCTCCGTACACCCCTGCCACCTACATTATCCCTATGTACCCCTAATCTGCTGCTCTAACATCGCCGACCCCTATATTATATATATTAACCCCTAATCTGCCGCCCCCAACGTCGCCTCCACCTAACTACACTTATTAACCCCTAATCTACCGACCGGACCTGAGTGCTACTATAATAAATGTATTAACCCCTAATCCGCCTCACTCCCGCCTCAATAACCCTATAATAAATAGTATTAACCCCTAATCTGCCCTCCCTAACATCGCCGACACCTAACTTCAAACATTAACCCCTAATCTGCCGACTGGAGCTCACCGCTATTCTAATAAATTTATTAACCCCTAAAGCTAAGTCTAACCCTAACCCTAACACCCCCCTAAGTTAAATATAATTTAAATCTAACGAAATAAATTAACTATTATTAAATAAATTATTCCTATTTAAAGCTAAATACTTACCTGTAAAATAAACCCTAATATAGCTACAATATAAATTATAATTATATTATAGCTATTTTAGGATTAATATTTATTTTACAGGTAACTTTGTATTTATTTTAACCAGGTACAATAGCTATTAAATAGTTAAGAACTATTTAATAGCTAAAATAGTTAAAATAATTACAAAATTACCTGTAAAATAAATCCTAACCTAAGTTACAATTAAACCTAACACTACACTATCAATAAAGTAATTAAATAAAATACCTACAATTACCTACAATTAAACCTAACACTACACTATCAATAAATGAATTAAATACAATTCCTACAAATAAATACAATTAAATAAACTAACTAAAGTACAACAAATAATAAAATAACAAAGACCCCCAAAATAAAAAAATGCCCTACCTATTCTAAATTACAAAAGTTCAAAGCTCTTTTACCTTACCAGCCCTGAACAGGGCCCTTTGCGGGGCATGCCCCAAAGAATTCAGCTCTTTTGCCTGTAAAAAAAACACATACAATACCCCCCCAACATTACAACCCACCACCCACATACCCCTAATCTAACCCAAACCCCCTTAAATAAACCTAACACTAAGCCCCTGAAGATCTTCCTACCTTATCTTCACCATACCAGGTTCACCGATCGATCCAGAAGAGCTCCTCCGATGTCTTGATCCAAGCCCAAGCGGGGAGCTGAAGAGGTCCATGATCCGGCTGAAGTCTTCATCCAAGCGGGAGCTGAAGAGGTTCCGATCAGCCAATAGAATGCGAGCTCAATCTGATCCTATCAGCCAATTGGAATTCGAGGGACGCCATCTTGGATGACGTCCCTTAAAGGAACCGTCATTCGTCGGGAAGTCGTCGGTGAAGATGGATGTTCCGCGTCGGCGGGATGAACACGGATCCTGAAGAAAGAAGATTGAAGATGCCGTTGATAGAAGACTTCAGCCGGATCATGGACCTCTTCAGCTCCCGCTTGGATGAAGACTTCAGCCGGATCATGGACCTCTTCAGCCCCCCGCTTGGACTTGGATCAAGACATCGGAGGAGCTCTTCTGGATCGATCGGTGAACCTGGTATGGTGAAGATAAGGTAGGAAGATCTTCAGGGGCTTAGTGTTAGGTTTATTTAAGGGGGGTTTGGGTTAGATTAGGGGTATGTGGGTGGTGGGTTGTAATGTTGGGGGGGGGGTATTGTATGTGGTTTTTTTACAGGCAAAAGAGCTGAATTCTTTGGGGCATGCCCCGCAAAGGGCCCTGTTCAGCGCTGGTAAGGTAACAGAGCTTTGAACTTTTGTTATTTAGAATAGGGTAGGGCATTTTTTTATTTTGGGGGTCTTTGTTATTTTATTAGGGGGCTTAGAGTAGGTGTAATTAGTTTAAAATTGTTGTAATTTTTTTCTAATGTTTGTAAATATTTTTTTATTTTTTGTAACTTAGTTCTTTTTTATTTTTTTTGTACTTTAGTTAGTTTATTTAATTGTATTTATTTGTAGGAATTGTATTTAATTCATTTATTGATAGTGTAGTGTTAGGTTTAATTGTAACTTAGGTTAGGATTTATTTTACAGGTAATTTTGTAATTATTTTAACTATTTTAGCTATTAAATAGTTCTTAACTATTTAATAGCTATTGTACCTGGTTAAAATAAATACAAAGTTATCTGTAAAATAAATATTAATCCTAAAATAGCTATAATATAATTATAATTTATATTGTAGCTATATTAGGGTTTATTTTACAGGTAAGTATTTAGCTTTAAATAGGAATAATTTATTTAATAATAGTTAATTTATTTCGTTAGATAAAAATTATATTTAACTTAGGGGGGTGTTAGTGTTAGGGTTAGACTTAGCTTTAGGGGTTAATACATTTATTAGAATAGCGGTGAGCTCCAGTCGGCAGATTAGGGGTTAATGTTTGAAGTTAGGTGTCGGCGATGTTAGGGAGGGCAGATTAGGGGTTAATACTATTTATTATAGGGTTATTGAGGCGGGAGAGAGGCGGATTAGGGGTTAATAACTTTATTATAATAGTGGTGCGGTCCGCTCGGCAGATTAGGGGTTAATAAGTGTAGGCAGGTGGAGGCGACGTTGTGGGTGGCAGGTTAGGGGTTAATAAATATAATATAGGGGTCGGCGGTGTTAGGGGCAGCAGATTAGGGGTACATAAGTATAACGTAGGTGGCGGTCGGCAGATTAGGGGTTAAACATTTTTAATCGAGTGGCGGCGATGTGGGGGGACCTCGGTTTAGGGGTACATAGGTAGTTTATGGGTGTTAGTGTACTTTAGAGCACAGTAGTTAAGAGCTTTATGAACCGGCGTTAGCCCAGAAAGCTCTTAACTACTGACTTTTTTCTGCGGCTGGAGTTTTGTCGTTAGATTTCTAACGCTCACTTCAGACATAACTCTAAATACCGGAGTTAGAAAGATCCCATTGAAAAGATAGGATACGCAATTGACGTAAGGGGATCTGCGGTATGGAAAAGTCGCGGCTGAAAAGTGAGCGTTAGACCCTTTCCTGACTGACTCCAAATACCGGCGGTAGCCTAAAACCAGCGTTAGGAGCCTCTAACGCTGGTTTTCACGGCTACCGCCAAACTCTAAATCTAGGCCTGTATATTTTAAAAAAAAAGTAAAGTGGAAACATTTTGGGTTTCATGTCCCTTTAAGCTCTCAGACTGGAAAATCAATTAGCAAAGACATTTTTCACTTCTAGGGTCTTGATAAAGATTCATGTGATGGGGGATTTTTAATAATCTCAAATATACTGTACAAATCATGTTAAATGCATCCTTTTAATGCTTTGAAATAAACAGTCAAGAAATAAAAATCTCTGAAACACTTGGCTTCATATGATCAATTTGAAAGTATTAATGACTTCTAAAGAGGCCGTGTTTGTAATGAAAACTATATAAATACAGGAAACTTTTCCAAGTCAGAGAGAGGGTTTGGAAGTTATTAAAGCTTTTGTCTGCATCACAAAATTGAACTCACTGCAGATTCATCTGACATAGGCAGCTTTATGTAATACAACTAGAAGCAAGGTGGTCATTGCTTTACATGTTGTGCTTTAGTTAAAGGGACATAAAACCCACTTTTTTTCTTTCATGATTAAGATAGAGCATGTGATTTTAAACAAGTTTCCAATTTACTTCTATTGTCTAATTTGTTTTGTTCTTGTGATATTCTTTTGTTAAAATGAATACCTAGGTAGACTCCGGAGCTGTTAATCTGTGGCTGCACATATATGCTTCATTTTTTTGGTTCTCCAAAAGCATTCAGCTAGCTCCCAGTAGCTGCTTCTTTTACAAAGGATACCAAGATAATGAAGCAAATTAGATAATAGAAGTAAATTGGAATGTTTTTTAAAATTGTATTTTCTCTTAGAAACATGAAATTATTTTTTTGTTTCATGTCCCTTTAATTGAAGCCAGCACGTTAGTATCAGCATAGAGAGGTAAGCATAAGCTTTGTATAGAACACATATATTGCAGATATAGGAAATGAGCAAGTCTATTGTGCTTCATAAAGGCTATGGCCACAAGATGAAGCCATATACAGTCCACATTGTAGCGGAAACATTCCTTCAATAGGTCCCTTTAACACTCCACTTCCACAAATAGAAGTCTATGCCAAAATCATGCCAGGAAACAAACACAATGCAAAATCTGTATAGAATACATTGCCACTCATCAGTATTGTGAATTCCCAAACATTCTCTTGTGATGCTTAGAACCATTACTGAAGTAATTTACCAACTCTGCTTCAATTGGTCCTGCACCGCCTTCAGATTGTAGTACAAACAATTGGCATCACTTATATATGCATAATTTCCTATGCGCGTTTCACCTCTTTTTCCAATTTCCTGGGGCCTCGTCAGGTTCTTATATTGCGGGAAGCCAGCTCGCATGTGCAAACCTGCCCCACAAGGGCTCCAGAGCAGCTTACGCTGCTAAATACATGAAGCCCTATGTATAAAGGGACATGTAACACAAAAATGTTCTTTCAAGAGTCAGATAGAACATACAATTTTAAACAACTTTTCAATTTACTTCTTTTATCAAATTTCCTTTGTTCGTTTGGTATCTTTTGTTGAAAGAGCAGCTATCTCCAGTAGTGCATTGCTGCTTCTTGGCCTATGCTTTTCAACAAATAATACCAAGAGAATGAAGCAAACTAAATATTAAAAAAAAAAAAAAGGTAAAGTGGAAACATTTTGGGTTTCATGTCCCTTTAAGCTCTCAGACTGGAAAATCAATTAGCAAAGACATTTTTCACTTCTAGGGTTTTGATAAAGATTCATGTGATGGGGGGATTTTTAATAATCTCAATCAATATACTTTACAAATCATGTTAAATGCATCCTTTTAATGCTTTGAAATAAACAGTCAAGAAATAAAAATCTCTGAAACACTTGGCTTCATATGATCAAATTTGAAAGTATTAATGACTTCTAAAGTGGCCGTGTTTGTAATGAAAACTATATAAATACAGGAAACGTTTCCAAGTCAGACAGAGGGTTTGGAAGTTATTAAAGCTTTTGTCTTCATCACAAAATTGAACTCACTGCAGAATAATCTGACATAGGCAGCTTTACGTAATACAACTAGAAGCAAGGACATAAAACCAATGTGTTTTTTTTTTCTTTCATGATTCAGATAGAGCATGTGATTTTAAACAAGTTTCCAATTTACTTCTATTAACTAATCTGCTTTGTTCTCATTATTTTCTTTTGTTGAAATGAATACCCAGGTAGACTCAGGAGCTGTTAAAGGGACACTAAAGTCAAAATTGAACTTTCATGATTCAGATAGAGCATGCAATTTTAAGCAACTTTCTAATTTACTCCAATTATCAAATTCTATTTTTTCTCTTGACATCTTTATTTGAAAAAGTAGGAATATATGCTTAGTAGCTAAATGTATCCACCAATCAGCAAGCACTAGCTAGGGTGTTGAACCAAAAATGGGCCGGGGGCTAACCTTACATTCCTACTTTTTCAAATAAAGATACCAAGAGAATGGAGAAAATTTGATAATAGGATTAAATTAGAAAGTTGCTTAAAATTACATACTCTATCTGAATCATGAAAGAAGAAAAAAATGTGGGTTTAATATCCATTTAATCTGTGTCTGCACATATATGCTTCATGTTATTGGCTCCACAATGCATTCATCTAGCTCCCAGTAGCTTATTGCTGCTATTTTAAAAAAAGATACCAAGAGAATGAAGCAAATTAGATAATATGAGTACATTGGAATGTTATTTAAAATTGTATTTTCTCTCTGAATCATGAAATATTGTTTTCTTTTTTCATGTCCCTTTAATTTTGATAAAACAACCAAAAAACTTGTTATCACAACAAAATCTTGTTATCCAATAAAAATGTAGCATAAATGGTTTTATTTGTACAATGCAACACAGGATAAAGGCTGAACCTCAATTTGTGATGATCGTTTAATCTGTGCTGTGGATAACTGGAGCCCAGCTGCTTTGAATTTTGAGTGACGGACCAATTCCCAGAAGACATCATATATTGTAGGTCTATGGTTTGTGGGTTTTATCCTTTGCCCTCATTTATACAGTTTGGACATAGGAATGTAAGGAGTGTACACCACTTTGTCCGGATGAGGCCCACAGGGACTAAAAACCCTGACGCATTAAGTATTTTTGGGGCCACTCCAAGACAATTGTCTGGAGAGCAGTTTAATTCCACAGCTGTCAAAGTCCAGAGACACCGAGGGTAAGTAAGTGGTCTTGTGGTTTGGAACGGATGAAAAAGATAATCATAGTAGCAAGAGCAAAAAAAAAAAGAGAACACAATTATTATCATTAATACACATATTAGTGTAAAATAAATTTCTGATAATTAGGGGAATGCTTTCTTGTGCACAAGCCTCATAATATTTGTGTCTTAATGTTTGAAACTGCAGTATTTGATTTGAGGCTGCACACAGTTTGGCTTTACTTTAACCCCTTAATGACCGCAGCACTTTTCCATTTTCTGTCCGTTTGGGACCAAGGCTATTTTTACATTTTTGCGGTGTTTGTGTTTAGCTGTAATTTTCCTCTTACTCATTTACTGTACCCACACATATTATATACCGTTTTTCTCGCCATTAAATGGAATTTCTAAAGATACCATTATTTTCATCATATCTTATAATTTACTATAAAAAACATTATAAAATATGAGGAAAAATTGAAAAAAAAACACTTTTTTTAACTTTGACCCCCAAAATCTGTTACATATCTACAACCACCAAAAAACACCCATGCTAAAAAGTTTCTAAATTTTGTCCTGAGTTTAGAAATACCCAATGTTTACATGTTCTTTGCTTTTTTTGTAAGTTATAGGGCCATAAATACAAGTAGCACTTTGCTATTTGCAAACCACTATTTTTTCAAAATTAGCGCTAGTTACATTGGAACCCTGATATCTTTCAGGAATCTCTGAATATCCATTGACATGTATATATTTTTTTTTAGTAGACAACCCAAAGTATTGATTTATGCCCATTTTTGTATATTTCATGCCACCATTTCACCGCCAAATGCGATCAAATAAAAAAAATCGTTCACTTTTTCACAATTTTTTTCACAAACTTTAGGTTTCTCACTGAAATTATTTACAAATAGTTTGTGCAATTATGGCACAAATGGTTGTAAATTCTTCTCTGTGATCCCCTTTGTTCAGAAATAGCAGACTTATATGGCTTTGGTGTTGCTTTTTGGTAATTAGAATGCCACTAAATGCCACTGCGCACCACACGTGTATTATGCCCAGCAGTGAAGGGGTTAATTAGGGAGCATGTAGGGAGCTTGTAGGGTTAATTTTAGCTGTAGTGTAGTAGACAACCCCAAGTATTGATCTAGGCCCATTTTGGTATATTTCATGCCACCATTTCACCGCCAAATGCGATCAAATTAAAAAAAACGTAAAATTTTTCACAATTTTAGGTTTCTCACTGAAATCATTTACAAACAGCTTGTGCAGTTATGGCACAAATGGTTGTAAATGCTTCTCTGGGATCCCCTTTGTTCAGAAATAGCAGACATATATGGCTTTGGCGTTGCTTTTTGGTATTTAGAAGGCCGCTAAATGCCGCTGCGCATCACACGTGTATTATGGCTAGCAGTGAAGGGGTTAATTAGGTAGCTTGTAGGGAGCTTGCAGGGTTAATATTAGATTTAGTGTAGAGCTCAGCCTCCCACCTAAAACATCAGACCCCCTGATCCCTCCCAAACAGCTCTCTTCCCTCCCCCACCCCACAATTGTCCCCGCCATCTTAAGTACTGGCAGAAAGTCTGCCAGTACTAAAATAAAAGCTATATATATTTTTTTTAATGATTTTTTTTAAGCATATTTACATATGCTGCTGTGTACTATCCCCCCTTAGCCCCCAACCTCACTGATCCCCCCCCCAAACAGCTCTATCCCCTCCCACTCTAACTTAATGGGCGCCATCTTGGGTACTGGCAGCTGTCTGCCAGTACCCAGTTTAGAAGAAAAAAATGGTTTGTTTTTTTAATTTGTTGAAATTTTCTGTAGTGTAGCTTCCCCACACACAAACCAACCCCCCCACCCCTCCACGATCGCTTTTTGTGCTTTTGCACAAACATTATTAGGCAGGTTTTATGAAATGATTATGAAATGCTTTTCCATAGAGTAGCGGTTCCCACCCGCTCCCGCCCCGTGCACGCGCCCGCCCGCCACCCTCCGTGCCCGTGCGCGCCCCCGACGGTCCCGCCCCCGATCCCGCCCCCCGTGACATCACGCGGCACACCGATGGCCGCCCACCCGCCTCCCAATTCGGCTCCCACCCACCAACGATACCGGCCATCGATGTCCGGTGCAGAGAGGGCCACAGAGTGGCTCTCTCTGCATCGGATGGCCATGTGAGGTTATTGCAGGATGCCTCCATATCGAGGCATCACTGCAATAACCGGAAAGCAGCTGGAAGCGAGCAGGATCGCTTCCAGCTGCTTTCCACACCGAGGACGTGCAGGGTACGTCCTCAGGCGTTAACTGCCTTTTTTTTGAGGACGTACCCTGCACGTCCTCGGTCATTAAGGGGTTAAGGGATATATAGCACCCACATTTTTTCTTTCATGTCTCAGAGCATGCAATTTTAAGCAACTTTCTTTGTTGTCTTGGTATCTTTATTTGAAAAGCAGGAATGTAAGCTTAGGAGATGGCCCATTTTTGGTTCAGCAAACAAAGAAAAATTAGGAAGTTGCTTAAAATTGCATGCTCTATCTGAATCGTGACAGAAAAAAATGTTTCATATCCCTTTAAATTGTAGTGAGAAAGACTATGGGGCTGATTTGTCATGGCCCGAATGGGGCCAAATACCCCTGTTTCCTTGCGAGCCTCCAGGCTCGCCGGAAACAATAGTTAAGAAGGAGTGGTCTTAAGACCACTGACGCTGCGGACATCAATCCGCCCGATCGCATATGATCTGGTTGATTGACACCCCCTGCTAGCGGCTTGTGCAATGTTAAATGCTGACAGCGTATGCTGTCAGCATTCAGCGATGTCTGGCGGCCATGATATGCTACAGCATATCATGTCCGCTATACATTGATAAATCGGCCCCTATATATTTAGCTGCTTTCTAGTTTGTACAGTTAAAGGGACAGTCTACACCAGAATTTTTATTGTTTGCAAAGATAGATAATCCCTTTATTACCCATTCCCTAGTTTTGCATTACCAACACAGTTATATAAATACACTTTTTACCTCTGTGATTACCTTGTATCTAAGCCTCTGCAAAATGCCCCCTTATTTCAGTTCTTTTGACAGACATCCATTTTAGGCAATCAGAGCTTGCTCACTGGAACTCCACGTGCGTGAGCTCAGTGTTATCTATATGATAAACGTGAACTAACACCCTCTAGTGGTGAAAAACTGTTAAAATGCCCTGAGAGAAGAGGCGGCCTTCAAGGGCTTAGAAATTAGCATATGAACCTCCTAGGTTTAGCTTTCAACTAAGAATACCAAGAGAACAAAGCAAAATTGGTGATAAAGGTAAATTGGACATTTTTTAAAATGACATTCTCTATCTGAATCATGAAAGTTTATTTTGGATTAGACTGTCCCTTTAAGTTACCCTCAATGCTGACATAATCTCACAGCACTGCAGAATTACCCTTAATACATTTAATGCGCCAATATGGTTCCTTTCTATAAAGCTCTCTGGTCTGGAGAGATTATATAAAAAGTCTCAAAAGTACTACAATATCCCTCAAAAAATTTAAGATAGGCACATTTTAGCTTGAGAATTGTTTATCTCACTATGCAGGGTTCTTGATGTGAAGGAGAGACAACTATGTTACAATATAATGCTTTAAAAATAAAATAATAAATTGTGATTTTACTCTATGATGGAGAGTTTTAAATATTTGGTACCTCAGTCTCAGCACCAATATTTTTCACTCATAGTTACCAACATTTGAAAAGAAAAGTTTAGGGTAAGCAGCTTAAGTGCATGGTGACCATACCCATTGAAAACACCCAATTTAAGGGACATCAAACTACCTTCATAATTCAGATAGAGCATACCATTATAAACAACATTCCAATTTACTTCTATTATCTAATTTGCTTAGTTCTCATGGTACCTTTGTTGAAATCCATACTTAGGTAGGCTCAGGAGCTGGGAGCTAGTTGCTAATTGGTAGCCACACATACTGTATATGCCTCTTGCCATAAACTAACTGATGTGCTCAGCTTGATTCCAGTAGTGCATTGCTACTCCTGTAACAAAGGATACCAAGAGAATGAAGCAAAATTGACAATCAAAGTAAATTTAAAAGCTGTTTAAAAATGTATGCTCTGTCTGAGTTATAAAAGAAAAAAAATTGAATTGTTCCTCTAAATTGTACACACGGCACTATAAATATTAAACATTGTATTATTCAGTGTAATCTATAAACTGCAGGAGATCCAATAGATGCTAAATTACATATCCTACTTTATTATGTTGCCATAATTATGTAAAGTGTAGAAGACTCAGATGACACAATATGCAAACAAATATATACATAAGACCATATTATTGAGTCTCACAGTTAGGCATTTAGGTAAACTCAATGCCTCTGATATTAACAATATGAGGAAGACTTTTGTGACAAATATACCATAGAACAGGAGGCCAAATACCGGAAATATCCCGGAAAGCCTGGGGCATTTGGCAATTATGCGTCACTGTATTATGTCACAAAATATAGTGATGCAAATTTATTTCTTATTTATAACGTTTTCAAATCCATTATATAAACCTGTATTTCTATGTAATTCTTCCTCAGTCCATCAAAAAGCAAAAAGTGTAAATCATTAGGTATTACAGGTAAAGTAAAACTTTTTTAAATACAACTTCAGAGATGCTAAATGATTATTAAAGGGACATGCAACCCAATTTTTTTTCTTTCATGATTTAGAAAGAGCATGTAATTTTAAACAACTTTCTAATTTACTTCTATCATCTTATTAGCTTCATTCTTTTGATATCCTGTGTTGAAAAGCATATCTAGATAGGCTCAGTAGATGCTGGTAGGTGGCTGCTAAAAATAAACAGATATTAAGCGCTCCATGTTAAGCAATAGCATGAATAATTAAGTTAATAATAATAAATACTGTTATTAATAATAAATACAGAATGTTGCAGCAATAAAATATCAGAATAGGCAAGGAAAACATAAACAGTACTGTCTTATGTGGGCAATGTCACTTCAAAGTGGTATATAATGCCAACAAAGTGGGTTGATCAAATGATGATCATTCCTTTCCTGAGGTATGGTAGAAAGTTAGGTACTCCTTCCTCTCCTGAGGTATGGTAGAAGATTAGGTAATCCTGGCAAAGGACAAATCTGAAATAGGCAATATGTTTGTTCCGTTCCTGGAGTAGGGCGAAACATTTGGAGTAAACCTGGGAGCAGCTGTTTGTTGTAGGAAACAAAGAAACCTTAGGCGTGTGTAGCTGAAAAGAAAAGAACACAGCGCATCCCGAGGTTAAAACTGTTAAATGTACCAGCAAATTGCGCACAATAAAATTACACTTACAAGCTGTAAGATAGTATAAAGTAAAAAATCTCTGTATGTCTTTTGGCCCGGAGATTCCCAGAAGAAGTTGGAGAAAGTTCAGAGAGCTGCATCCATGGCGTGCACTGCACCAGTGGACTGAACAGTACTTCCTGGTATATTGAAGGGTGTCAATGACGTCAGAGCGCGATGACCTCAACGCGTTTCATCCTATAACGTTAGGACTTTCTCAAAAGGAGTGTATACAATGGCTATGAAGTTTAGCCACATATAGGCTGGATAAGTCTCTGATTGGACAGACATAGTAGCGATCAGAACAGGAAAAAAAGGTATTGAGCAGCCAATAAGCTTTTGATACATAAAAACCAAACATAGGAAAATATACAAAAAATTCATATAAAAGTAAAGCACGATTATTGCAGTTCAAACATATATAAGATCAAAAGAATACCTAGTAAAATCCTAGTGGATTCAGAGTTAAAATGACAAGTATACATCTGAACAAATTGAAATGGAAACCACTAATCCACATATGAGAATAAAAACTGTATGTATATGTGTGAAAGAAATGCTGAATATTTGGATGAAATAATCATACAATTATGTATGAACAAACATAAAAATACAAGAACATTTGCAAATAGCAAAGTGAAAGACCCCAAGTGCCTTTTTGAAATTAATTAATAAAATTACATGAAGTCAATATTTAATCCTTTAGGAGATAGAGACTCAAGATACTGGATCCAGAAAGTCTCTCTTTGGTGTAAGGATTTTAACCTATTCGAATGTTTGTTAGGTGGGGCACCTTCAATAATTTTAACTTTGAGACATTCTGGATTTGACCCATGTTTCATTTTAAAATGGTGGGAAACGCTATGGGTGCCTAGTTTATGAGTAATATTATATTTGTGTTCACTAAATCTTTTTTGCATAGTCCTCTTGGTGCGCCCTATATAAATCAAATTACAATTACAGCTTAACAAATAAATAACATGTGTGGAACTACACGTAAATCTACTGTGAGTGATGTACTCTTTATTATTATTAGAATTGTTAAATTTATTTTGCTGACAAATATGGGAACACATTCCACAACGTTAAACCCCACATCTCCTCGTACCTCTAGAGGTACCTAACCAATTATTGATGTTATTAACAGTCGGAGGATGTTGAGTTGTGGATCTGAGTTTAGAGGGAGCTAAGATGTTTTTAAGGTCCCTATTCTTTTTATAGGTAACAATAGGTCGGGTCTGCTTTCAGTATACCCCAATGGGAGTTAAGTATTTTTTCTATGGACCTGCTGCTTTGACTATAGGTGGTAATAAATCTAATGTTGTCATCTGTTGTGATCCTATTAGATGACCGTGGTTTTAGCATATTTTGTCTATTCATGTAATGTACTTGTTTCTTCACATTTTCTAAAAGTGCTTTTATCATACCCTTTCTCTAGGAACCTGTCATCTAAAATGTTAGATTCCCTTTCATAGTCCGATTGGAGTGTGCAGTTTTTTTTTTATACGCTGTTATTGTCCCAGCGGTATATTACGCTTCTATTTAGGAGGATGGCCGCTTCTGGCGTTAAAAAGCCCTTTTCTTTCTGTGGCTTTCCTGAAATTTTTGACAGCAACTTTATTATTAGTAGCCTTAAAAAGTGTTAAGTCCAAAAAGTCTATATGTTCTTTATAGATATTATGGGTAAGTTTGTAATTTATGTGGTTATTATTTATATGATTTATGAAATCCCTGATCATTGGCTCTTCCCCCTTCCAGATGATAATTACATCATCAATATAGCGATAATAATGAGTAATGTTACATGAAAATGGGTTATTGTGCCAGATGTAATGATGTTCAAAAGATCCCATATAAATGTTTGCGTATGAGGGCGCAAAGGTCGTGCCCATTGCGGTCCCCTGAGTTTGTAAAAAGAATGTTTTTTCAAATTCAAAATAATTGTGGTCCAGTATAAATTTTATACTGGACAACAGAAATTTAAGTTGTTCGGGGGCCATATCACTAGATCCAAAACTGTCCCTGATGGCATTAATACCTAGATGGTGAGGGATACAAGTGTAAAGATTAGCCACATCACATGTGAGCCATATATAGTCTTCACTCCAATCTATTCCTTCAAATGTATTGATAACGAGTGGTATCTCTGATATAAGACGTAATATGTTTAACAACTGTTTGTAAGAAGAAATCTATGTATGTAGATAAATTGATAGTCAATGAACTAATAGCAGAGATAATGGGACTTCCAGGTGGATCGAAAAAGGGACTTGTGGACTTTGGGTAGGTGATAAAAAGTGGGGATGCTGGGATGTGGTTCTGAGAAAAAGTAAAATTCATCTTTTGTAATAATATTATCTGATTAGGCAGTTTTAAGAATGTCTAGTAGTTTTTTGGAAAAGTTGTCAGTTGGATTAAAGTTGAGTCTTCTATACGTCTTAGTATCATTCAAAATATTAACCCCTTAAGGACCACAGCAATTTTCCATTTTCTGACCGTTTGGGACCAAGGCTATTTTTACATTTTTGCGGTGTTTGTGTTTATCTGTAATTAAGCTCTTACTCATTTACTGTACCCACACATATTATATACCGTTTTTCTCGCCATTAAATGGACTTTCTAAAGATACCATTATTTTCATTATATCTTATAATTTACTATAAAAAAATTATAAAATATGAGGAAAAATAAGCACTTTGCTATTTCCAATTTTTTTCAAAATTAGCGATAGTTACATTGGAACACTGATATCTGTCAAATTAGTGATAGTTACATTGGAACACTGATATCTGTCAAATTAGTGATAGTTACATTGGGACACTGATATCTGTCAGGAATTCCTGAATATCCCTTGACATGTATAAATATTTTTTTAGAAGACAACTCAAAGTATTGATCTAGGCCCATTTTGGTATATTTCATGCCACCATTTCACCGCCAAATGCGATCAAATAAAAAAATTGTTCACTTTTTTACAAATTTTTTCACAAACTTTAGGTTTCTCACGAAAATTATTTACAAACAACTCGTGCAATTATGGCACAAATGATTGTAAATGCTTCTCTGGGAACCCCTCTGTTCAGAAATAGCAGACTTATATGGCTTTGGTATTGCTTTTTGGTAATCAGAAGGCCGCTAAATGCCACTGCGCACCACACGTGTATTATGCCCATTATTATGAAGGGTTAATTTTAGCTTTAGTGTAGTGTAGTAGACAACCAAAAGTATTGATCTAGGCCCATTTTGGTATATTTCATGCCACCACTTCACCACCAAATGTGATCAAATAAATAAAAAAAAAAATCACTTTTTCACAATTTTAGGTTTCTTCGTAATCATGACTTACAAATACAGCAATACTTTCCTTTTAACAACTATTTAACTGTTATTTTGTAAAGTTTTCATTAAAGGGACAGTCTAGTGCAAAACAAACTTTCATGATTCAGATTGAGAATGTAATTTTAAACAATTTTCCAATTTACTTTTATCACCAATTTTGCTTTGTTCTCTTGGTATTCTTAGTTGAAAGCTAAACCTAGGAGGTTCATATGCAAATCTCTAAGCCCTTGAAGGCCGCCTCTTCTCTCAGGGCATTTTAACAGTTTTTTACCAATAGAGGGTGGTAGTTCATGTGTGACATATAGATAACATTGTGCTCACGCACGTGGAGATCCAGTGAGCCAGCTCTGATTGGCTAAAATGGATGTCTGTCGAAAGAACTGAAATAAGAGAGCATTTTGCAGAGACTTAGATACAAGGTAATGTGTTGGTTATGCAAAACTAGGGAATGGGTAATAAAGGGATTATCTATCTTTTTAAACAATAACAATTCTGGTGTAGACTGTCTCTTTTTTTTATATATATATATATATATATTTTTATTGAGGCAATAAGTAATGTTTACATAACAAGGATATATGTCCAGGCACAAATTGAAAATGGTAAGGGTAAGCATACATTTCACATACATAAAATGAAGTAAAATATTGTCCAAGCATTACCATTACTACTGTTGCACCTAAAGCCCTGGCATACCACATACTAAAGAGAGCTTCAGATATATCACATCAAAGGTTTATCGATAAGGGAGTAGTAGCCGATATGTGTTATAGTATAAGACCTAAAGTTTTTGTTGTATTACTTGAGATATATAAAGTTAGAGTTAGTATCTAATGTATGATTAGTATTAGTGTCTGGACATACCATCATGATGCTTCCATTTTGTTTTATTAGTGGTGAGAGTGGTCCCTGAGTCGCTATACCAATCATAATATGGTTTATCTATTAGAAGTGTATTAAGGCATAGGAGGGAGCTAGCTTTATGGTTTTATTGGAAAGAAGAAAAGAAAGAATTACAGCGGGCAAAAGCCGCTCAAGTTGAGAAAATAATAGAAGGGTAATGGGCGGGGGGAAGGGGAGAGGGGGTGTGTGGGAAGGGGGGGGGGAGAGGAGGGGGGGAGGAAGGGGGAGGGGGAGGCAGAGCTAGTTAAATTGACTATCGAGCGAGTCTTTTGGGGATAAAGAAGTTGAATCAGGAGGTTTAAATACTATTTGATGTGTCTATACATGTCTTAATGGAGTAAACATAACTGCGTTCCTCTATGCATTGTAAACTCTAATTTAAAAAAAAAAAACCTTCTATAACTGCTCTAATAGATAGGGTAATGGCCTCTCAATGCAAGTCTATGTAGGACATAAAGTAAATGTTGAGATTAATAAAATTACCTCTGAAATAGGAGACAACTAGTGAGTGAGCTTATACAATAGATATAAGGAATATTCTAAGAGAAGTGCTAGTCTGCAAAATGATAATAATTGTCTCCATATCAGTTGGTTAAGATATCAAAGGCAAGAGTGAAGTCATAGTCATTATAGGATGGTTCCCCTAAAAATAACAAGAATGTTATCTAGCACTGTCCTTACAGCCAAGATTCCAAGCTCTTTTCATTTGAGGGGACAACCTTTTAGTATAACAGTGAGTTGTAATTGATATGAGAGGGGTTCAACAAGTCCTATTTATAAAGCTAAGGCATAACTATTCTATATGAATTAGGAGCAGGCAGGTAGTACAGTAAGATAACAATATAAAGCCCTATAGGACTATGCACTACCCACTACCCATCAGGACTAATGCAGGCTGCTAAAATACAAATAGAGGTTTACTTGTCTCAAGCCCAGTAAATACATAGAGGACTGCATGATATTGTTAGCATTTTGTACTAATAGGAGCCTATCAGATATGTCTATGTGTAAAGGTGGCCATTATTGTAGAGAAAGAGACCTTTTGGTATATCATACACACTATGATGACTGAAAAACTGTGTGAGGCAAGGGAAGGGGAGGTATAGCGAGGAATTGCTAAAACATCTAATAGATAACAATCATCACACAAAGTATCATTAACTTATGTCCCCTGTTAGATAACATATACCTGGGTAGGACACTTTTAAAGATAGCTATAGTACCTCTTAATTAGGTAGCACGTCAAACTAACGCATAGGCAATTATAAAAATATAAGGAACAAGTTACAACCAATTAACACACAAACAAGTCTTATACGTTGGGTCTGTATTAGGGGTAGCAAGAAAGATAATGTCCAAGCTTCTTAACCTAGGGAACAGCATACATAGAGAAATGACTTAAACGTCAGTAAATGGTGAGTGTCTTAAGCTTCAAATTCTCTAATGGAGGGCATTAAATGACAAGATGAGACAATACCAGTTCCAGTTTCAGCGGTGGGAGAACAGGAGTCCAGACCATTAAAAGTAAACTAACCGATTCCCACTCTCAACAAAGGTAAGCAATGGAGGGTGAAGTGCACTTCTATGTGAGCTTGTCCAGCATATCTGCTGGGGTATATTTTGTCAGCAAACAAATAGTAGGCGGGTAAGACTCTGTCCATTTTCGTAAGAATCCAAGAAAAGCATATGTTATATGCATTATGAGGGGCCGGAGTATGTCTCAAACTTATGCGCTGTTTAGCACCCTCGCTATCAGCTTCCTCCTTAACATCATAACCCGACTGATAGGATCCCAAGTTCCGGGTGTTCCTTAGTGAGTGAAGTGAAAGTTTACCTTGGAGAGTGGGAGGTGAGGAAGAGCTCTGTGGAGTGGCTACCTGCGGTGACACTGTTTTCCGTAATGAGAGTCCACATACCCTGATCCTGCTCTGCATCATGGTTAATAGGGGCTGAGTAGGTCCTCTTACTCTGCGATCTAGAGGTATGGAGCTTGTTCCGATCTTGAGAGAGCATGGTGCTGCATGTGTGAAGTTGCCTCTCAGGCGACGCGGCTCATCAGGTGCTACAGCAGCGTGGGTACTAATGTCCCCGTAAATGTTAGGGGGTGCTGGGAGATCCATTTCTTGTTCATTCATCTCCGCTTGTAAGGTAGCGATGAGCTCCTGGAAATGCTGTTTGAGGTCTCGCGTATTACGGTCTAATGAGAGAAGTGTGCTACGTTCCCAGCGTATCATAGAGTCCATCAGAGTTGGGCTGTGTCCGATAGAGCTCTCTAATTTGAGAGTTGTCATTGTGGGTTCTAAAATACAGCGTGGGGATAACACTGTCTGGCGCTATGTCTCAATAGATAGGCTGGGGAACACTAGCATGCACCTAGTAGCCGTCTTTGCAGATTCCACGTGGCTTACAGCATGGCCTCTCTGTTCACAGTTCATGTGTGTGCTGTGGATAATAAAAATGTTCCAGTGTGTCCCTTCGGGTTCTTTCTGAGTCCTTGAACTCCTCAGTATGGGTCTGTGGGTCTTCAGCTGTGATTTTGTTTAATCTTGGGCAGAACTGAACGGTCTGATTATATGATAAAGATAAAGTTTGAGCAGAGCTCTCTTGGAGTGCGACCGTTCAGATGCCCGGCTTGCTCCGTAGACTGTCTCTTTAAACAGCGACATAGTTTTCAAGTTTGTGCCTTTTAGGTAAACTGATCCTGTCATTTTATTAAATAGGTATGCAGGGAGATAAGGCTCTTAAAGGGACATTTAAGTCAAAATTAAGCTTTCATGATTCAGAAAGAGCACAAAATTTTAAGATTTTTTTTTCAAATTTACTTCCATTATCAAATTTTGACCAATCTTTTTATATGCACAGTTTGTGAGGCACCAGCTCCTAATGAGCATGTGCACAAGCTCACAGGGTATACATATACTAGTCTGTGATTAGCTGATGTCTGTCACATGATACAGGGGGCTGGGAAATGGGAGGGAAAACAAATTGCCAGACATTCAGAGTGTTATTGCAAATGCTCTTATTTATTTTTTTAATAGAGATGCCCCAGATTTGGTCCAAGAGAACATTTGGAGGCCTATGTAAAAGCATAGGGCCTCTTGATAAATAAGAAAATCATTACAATCAATGATATTGACATCCAAAAAGACGACAATCAATTTGCATTGTAGAGTTGCTAAAGCAAATATTCTTCAGCCAAAATGTGGTTGAATTGTTGATGCCGGTCTAATTTTGGCACATAATTATTTTTTAGCCTTGATTCCTTTTGCAGAAAAACTATGTCTAAAACTATATTATTATTTTTTTTAAAGCTAGAAATTATTTGGATCCATATGGATATGAACTGTCCTTTGAATTTCAATCCTTACTAGCAGATAGCGTTAACAGTTATCTAATTATAGTGGTACTTAATTCTTTTTCAGTTTGTTTATTTTTAGATTTGTTTGCACACTCAATGCTGAAACAGTCTCATATTAAAGGGACATTAAACACTTTGAGATGGTAACATAAAATGATAAATTGTATATAATAAAACAACTCTGCAATATACTTTCATTATTTATTTTGTCCTCTTTGCCTGTAATTCCATTCTGAAATTGTGAGCTTTTCAGTTCCTGTTAGAAATGGAAGTGCAGAACACTGTTAAATCCAGCACAACCATTGGCTGCACACTCTAGTGACCTATGTATAACAGTCCCTAATTGGCCACAGCAGAAAAGGTAACACAAGTTACAACATGGCAGCTCCCAGTGTTTTATAGACACACTTAAACTTTACACTTATTTTGTCACTTTTTAAACAACTAATGAAACTTTAAAAAATACATCTACATGTTAGTCATGGACTAATCTTTTCTTTGAATGCATCATTCTATCTAGCATGTATTTAGTGTTTAATGTCCCTTTAATAAAGCAAACCCATATAGAGTTCTACTCTATCTACTGTGAAGTCTGCATATTTATCCTAACATAGCAACATTCTCAATTCATTTCTATAAACTCATTATTACTGCTACGGGAAATTCTAGACCTTAAAGGTTGGGATTTTAATGAAGATTGCCACAAAACTTTGGTGGTATTTTTAGTGGGCTATAATTTTTCACTATTTATTTCTGCTCCTTTTAGATTCATCTCTGTTTACCTCTTTTGTGAACTTTGTGGGGTGCAACAATAAAGGGGTGACTAAAGCTACTACTGCACCATAATCGATTTTAGTAATGCAAATTCACATTCACAACGACTACCTTACTCAAGCTCAAATTAGTAAACTCATCTTCTCTGATATACAGTATATTAGCATTGTTGTAACAACCTTACCTTTATGTACATGTGCATGAGTGTGTGTATATGTTAAAGGGACAGTATACTGCAGAATTTTTATTGTTTAAAAAGATAGATCATCCCTTTAATACCCATTCCCCAGTTTTGCATAACCAACACGGTTATATTAATATACATTTTACCTCTGTGATTACTTTCTTTCTAAGCCTCTGCAGACTGCCCCCTTATTTCAGTCCTTTGACAGACTTGCAATTTAGCCAATCAGTGCCCTCTGATATGTAACTCCACAGGCGTGAGCGAAATGCTATCAAAATGGCACACATGAACCAACTCCCTTTAGCTTTGAAAAACTGTCAAATGCATTCAGATAAGAGGCGACCTTCAAGGGCTTAGAAATTAGCATATGAGCATACCTAGGTTTAGCTTTCAACTAAGAATACCAAGAGAACAAAGCAAATTTGATGATAAAAGTAAGCTGGAAAGTTGTTTAAAATTACATGACCTATCTGAATCATGAAAGCTTAATTTTGACTAGACTGTCCCTTTAATACATATAAAAGAGTAGAAAAGAAAGGTGATATCCAGAGAAAAGCAGAAAAATGAGAGGGAGTTACACGTAAAAATTAAGATTTTTTTTTGAGAGAGAAAGAGCTCTTTGCAAAGATAGAAATGAGAAGACATAGGAAAACAAATGAATTAGACACTAATTTTGTCATCTAAAAAAGTCATCTGTAAAATATGTGTAAAGTCATCCGTAAAATATGTGTCTCCGCAAGTTATAAATTCTTAGAGAATAAAATTAACAAGTGTATTATGTGGTCTCCCCTTCTATATTGTGTTACTTTTTTTACAACTCAAGGTAAATTATAAATACTTCAGTTAAAGGGACACTGTACACAAAATATATTTGAAAGAGTAGAATTTAAATACATATGCATTTTTATCTGAGCAGAACATGTTAAAGGGACCGTATAATGAAACTTTCCTGATTCAGATAGAGCATGCAGTTTTAAACTCCTTTCCAATTTACTTCTATTATCAAATTTGCTTTGTTCTTTTGTTATTCTATGTTGAAAACTAAACCTTAGTAGGCTGTAAGGAGGTCAGGAGTGTGTGTCTATAGTCGTCTATAGCAGCAGTGTTTGTATAACTATGTATAACATGGCAATAAACAATGTGGCAACACTGCTGCCAGATGGCTAAGGACCGTGCACTTCTGAGGTCACTTAGGATTACTCCTTAACAAAAGATAACAAAGGAACTAAGCAAAATTGAAAATATAAGTAAATTGGAAAGATTTAAAATGGTATGCTCTATTCAATCAATTTAAGTTTAATTTTGACTTTACTATCCCTTTAAATGTAATATAACAATATTTGTTGTACAATCTGTAAATGCTGAGCATTAGCAGGAATTAGTAGGAAGTACCTATTAACCAATGAGCATTAACAGGAAGTGCCTATCAGTATGAAGTACTGAATTGATATAGCTTTATTAGTTTTAAGTGTTTACTTATATCTTTCATGAAAAAACAAATAAACTAATATCAAACAATCGGCTAAATTACAAGTTGTGCTGTACGGTGCGGTATGGCTATACCGCTGAAAAATTGTCCATTGCGTATGGAATGGCAGGTAACGCATATTACAAGTCGTGGCGGTAATCATTTTAGCCTTTAAGCAACTCTCCATTCCGCACTCAAAAAAATGACATTTGAGTGCAAGATTTTCCATAGGGCCGTATTACAGGTTATGCGGTCCGGCTAAAATGCTTGCGTTTCAGTCTATGCCACCCTGAGCCATTCCACGATCTGAGACCAATAGTTATGGATTTTGCAAAACAAAAATGTTTCACAAAACTCATAACTAAAATGTTACAAAGTACACTAACACCCATAAACTACCTATATTAATCCTTAAACCGCAACCCTCCTGCATCGCAAATACTATGTTACACCTATTAACCTCTAAACCGCCGCCCCCCCCCCACATCGCAACTAATAAATCAACCTATTAACCACTAATCCACCGCCCACCCACTTTGCTACTACTATAATAAACCTATTAACCCCTAAACCGCCGGCCCCCCACATCGCCAACACAATAATAAAGTATTAACCCCTAAACCGCCAGCCCCCCACATCACAACTAATAAACTAAATCTATTAACCCCTAAACCGCCGACCCCCCCCACATCGCAAAACACTAAATTAAACTATTAACCCCTAAATCTAACACCCGCTAACTTTAAATTTAAAGTTACAATATATCTTAAAATAAATAAAAACTTAAAGTGAATGTAAATTTTGATGCTAAGTGTGATTAAAAACAGGGGCACTTTAATTCATCAAAATTTACATTTCACTCCTGTTGTGAAAAAAACATACCTTTTTAAACTTGACAGCAGCTCCAGCTTCCTCCGGTCGTCGCAAGCCATTTCTGATGTCAGAAATGAGGATAGGTCATACTCCAATCACGGCTTCCCTGCCAGGGCAATCAGTGTCTGATTCAATGCCGTGATTGGGACGTGCGGTGAGGACAGAGGCTGGTGAGGCAGAGAGGTTAAACACATAATCAATCTGGTACCCCTAAACCACTTTAGATGAGCATGAGACACAAATACCTCAATCCTTGGCCAGGCCTTAGTAAAGATTTAAATATGTGTTTAACCTCTCTGCAGGGTTTAATAGAACATTTTCTATTAAACCCTGCAGAGAAGTTAAACACATAATCAAACCGATACTCCTAAACCACTCCAGATGAGCATGAGACACAAATACCTCAATCCCTGGCCAGGCCTTAGTAAAGATTTGATTATGTGTTTAACTTCTCTGCAGGGTTAAATAGAAGGATGAGTCTGACAATTGGACACTACAGTCACCCACCATGAGTATTATTTGATTTGATATAACTTTTGTGTACAATTTTCTTTTTCTTTTATCCTGCTGCTGTCAAGCCTGTCATTTTGTGAGAATTGGACTTTGCAGTAGAATTTGCAGATGATGTTGTTTTTTACTTGAGGGGGTAGTGGTACAAATCTTTTTAAATATTTTATTTGTTTTGTGGACAGTGGACACACTGAGTGTCTAGGCGGTGGGAAGAATGACAAATTTCCTAATAAGTTTTAATACCGGTTTGATTATGTGTTTAACTTCTCTGCAGGGCTTATTAGAAAATCTTGCTATACATCTATACATGAGAAACACATGCAAAACCCTATACACAGAAAACAGGCAACAGCTGTACACAGGGCACAGGAATCCTATGTAAAATACTTATACTGTGAAGAGCATGCAGAAGCTCACATCTACACTCACACACCCCCGTGTCTGGCAGCAGTTACCAAGATAGCTAAATGTAGACAACAGCATTCTCTGATTCTTTTTCTATTTTATTCCCACAATGTCAGTCTCTCACCCTTAATTGGAGTTTCCCTTGCATGGGCTTGAATGGTCACAAACAGGAGCTTCTTTCCCCTGTTCAGACACTGCCTACTGCTCCATGCTGCACTCTCTCAGACAGTCACAGACAGGGCACTGAGAGTGCAGGGACACTGCTTGCAAGCCAGAGACTGCATACTGCTTGGTTACCAAGCAAACTAAAAGGAAAAGTCTGTGGAGGGGGGGTCTCTATTACTAAATAGGGTATAAATATAAAGAGAGGGTATATAAAAGGATTAAAAAATGGATGGAATGGAAGATAGAAGCAATGAGAAGCACAGTATCGGAGGGGAAAAAAGAATCACAGGAACGGGAGAAGGAAGGGAGGGAAGGAAGAGAAAAGTGAATTGGAGGAGGTCAAGACTAGAGAGAAGGCAAAACTAACTGAAATAAAGAATGAAAGGTGCAAACAGCACATAACTTTTGCTCATCAATCTGAAGTATCGCATCTCTGACTTCTTAACCTATTTACTGCAAACACAACAGTAGATAATGGGGAACGCATGTGAAGCACTAAAATACAGTGCTAGGGTTAGAATAGTAGCCGCACACTCGTATTGTAGGGACAGTTACAGATTCAGAATATAGGAGGGGATGAGTGTAACATGGCACAACACAGAAAATAAAATTCAGTTTAATAAGAAACCTTACACTGTCAGTATGCCCAAGCATGCAGCACAGTCCACGCCGCTAACTAACTTGTGTCCTCAGTCCTCCTGTCTTCTTTTCTTCTCACCGGCAGACAGCTCTCCTCACAGGCTCACATCACAGGTCAGACAGACTGAGACTGTCACTCCACGTGGCTCCGGCTCGCTCCTCCGTCCACCATCCTCTACAAAGCCACACAACAGCAGCTGACAGCTCCTCCTAGCTGGCTCTATTAGTCACTGTCTCCCTGGTCGACCAAGTCCACTCAAGCACTTGACCGCACAGACCACTTCACTTCTATGGATTCAGCAGGGCAGGCACGCCACACACTAGTCTCAGCAGCTCCCTCCTGTACTGACTCTTCTTCCCGCCTGAAGTCTGTGTCTGCGCAACGTCACCCATACTCTGTCACTCAGCAGCCCAGCAGGCACGCCTCCCCGGCAGCGCTGATGCTGATTGGCTGTGTGATCACGCTCCATCATGGAGGCGGTTTTGAGAACCGCCGCCATTGGAGCTTGATGGGGGCCTGGCGAGACACCACTGGGTGGCGCTAGCTCTAAGTGAGCAGTGGAACTATATTCAGATCCATGTTGTGCAATTTATGGAAGGCAGCGGACCGGCTCACATGGATGCTGAATTTCATTTGGCAGCACAAGCGCAGTAGGAAATATTAAAATAATGATGATGTGGGTAATCGCGGGTGGGGGGTATACCCTTGGGGGTGGCGGTGGCCCAAAAAAAAAATATATATTTTTTTTAATAAACATTATTTAAAATCTTTCTTCTCTGATTAGACAGGGGAGGCGCCGCCTCCCCTGCCTCCTATTACTGCACGTCATCATTGGAGGAAGCCTGATTCCTCATTTTAGACCCAGGAAGAGGCTTTGCGATGGGTGGAGGAAGCTGGAGCGGCTGTCAAGTTTAAAAGGTAAAAAAAAAAATCACAACAGGAGAGAAATGTAAATTTTGATGAATTAAAGTGCCCCTGTTTTTAATTGAATTTTTAAAAACCGGGCACTTTAGCATCAAAATTTACATTCACTTTAACTGTGAAATAAAAAAAAAAACTAAGATTAAGCTATAAATTAACCTAACATAACTATTCGAATAAAATAAACTACCAATTATAAATCCTAAATCACATAATTAAATAAACCTAACACTACGAAAAAATAAAAAATATAAATTAAAAATATAAATAAACCTAACACTATGAAAAAATTAAAAAAATCTAACATTACAAAAAAACGCTAAAATTACGAAAAATGTAATAAAATTAAGATAACAAAAAGTAAAAACCAAAATTATTCAAAATAATAAAAATTACACCTAATCTAATAGCCCTATAAAAACAAAAAAGCCACCCCAAAATAAAAGCACCCCCTAACCTAACAATAAACCACCAATAGCCCTTAAAAGGGCCTTTTGTAGGGCATTGCCCTAAGTTAAACAGCTCTTTTACCTTACAAAATTACAAAGTCCCCCCTAGAAGTAACACCCCCACCCAACCAACCCCCCACAAAAAAAATCTAAGTCTAAAAAAATCCAAAGCTACCCATTGCCCCTAAAGGGACATTTGTATGGGCATTGCCCTTAAAGGGCATTCAGCTCTTTTACTGGCCATCAAAACCCTAATCTAAAACAAAAACCCACACAAAAAATGAACCACACAAAATTAACTTCATGTAATCTACTCACAGTTCCTAAAGTCCAGACATCCATCTTCATCCAGGCAGCGAGAAGTCTTCATCCATTGCAAGGGCATCTTCTATCTTCATCCTGGTGGTGTGGAGCTGTGAGGGCACGGAGCTGTGGAGGCATGGAGCACGCCACCACCGCCGCGGACATCAAGCGTGGAGGATCCTTTTCATGCGATCACCACCATACACTGAAGCTTGAATGCAAGGTACCCGTTTAAATATGGGATATCTTGAATTCCTATTGGCTGACATTTTCAAATCAGCCAATAGGATAAGAGCTACTGAAATCCTATTGGCTGATTTGAACAGCTTGCATTCAAGGCTTCAGTGTACGGTGGTGTATGAAGAGGATCCTCCCCGCTGGATGTCAGCGGCGGCGATGCTCCGCGCCTCCACAGCTCCGTGCCATGGGATAAAGATAGAAGATGCCCCTGTGATGGATGAAGACTTCTCGCCGCCTGGATGAAGATGCATGTCCGGACTTCAGGAACTGTGAGTAGATTTCCTGGGGTTAGTGTTAGGTTTTTTTTTTTTTTTACATTTTGTGTGGGTTTTTGTTTTAGATTAGGGTTTTTATGGGCAGTAAAAGAGCTGAATGTCCTTTTAAGGGCAATATCCATGAAAATGTCCCTTTTGGGGCAATGGTATTTTAGGATTTTTGTAGACTTAGGTTTTTATTTTGGGGGTTGGTTGGGTAGGGGTTTACTTTTAAGGGGAACTTTGTAATTTTGTAAGGTAAAATAGCTGTTTAACTTAGGGCAATGCCCTACAAAAGGCCCTTTTAAGGACTATTGGTAGTTTTTTTTTGTAATCTTAGTGGGGGTTTTCATAATTTTAGCGTTTTTTTTGTAATTTTAGAATTTTTTTTTTAATTTTTTCATAGTGTTAGGTTTATTTAAATTTGTAATTTATGTTTTTATTTTTTTTTAGTGTTAGGTTTTTTTAATCATGTAATTTAGAATTTTTAATTGGTAGTTTATTTTATTTTATTCGAATAGTTATGTTAGGTTAATTTATAGCTTAATCTTAGTTTTTTTATTTCACATGTAAGTTTTTATTAATTTTAAGATAATTATATTGTAAATTTAAAGTTTGGGGGTATTAGGGGTTAATAGTTTAATTTAGTGTTTTGCGATGTGGGGGGCGGCGGTTCAGGTGTTAATAGGTTTAGTTTATTAGTTACAATGTGGGGGGCTGGTGGTTTTATGGGTTAATAGGTTAAGTTTATTAGTTGCGATGTGGGAGGCCGGCGGTTTAGAGGTTAATACTTTATTATACTGTTGGCGATGTGGGGGGCCAGCGGTTTAGGGGTTAATAGATTTATTTAGTGTTGGGGAGCAATGGATTAGTGGTTAATAACTTTTGTAGCATCTGCGATGTCGAGGGGCGGCAGATTAGGTGTATTTAGACTAGGGGTTTATGTTAGGGTGTTAGGTTTTAACATAATTTTCTTTACCCTATAGACATCAATGGGGATTGCGTTACGGCGATCGCCATTCTGCGATCGCAGGTATTAGTTTTTTTCTAACACTTTCTCCCCATTGATGTCTATGGGGGAAAGCGTGCACGAGCACGTAAACTCAGCCTTTGGCTCTTGTGCAGTATGGAGCTTAACACACCATACCGAACACCACAAGGAGGTTTTTCAGTAACTTGTAATGGCAGCACTACGGAAAGTGTGATACCGCTAAATTTGTTTGGATTATTTACGCACCCGGTATAACGCAAAACTCGTAATGTTGGTGAATGTAAGCATTAAAGGGACAGTCTACTTGAAATTTGTTATTGTTTAAAAAGATAGATAATTCCTTAAAGAGACAGTATACACCAATTTCCATTTAACTGCATGTAATAGACACTACTATAAGGAATAATATGCACAGATACTGATATAAAAATCCAGTAAAAAGCCGTTTAAAAACTTATTTAGAAGCTCCCAGCTTAGCTCTTTTGAAAAGATTAGCTGGAACACCCACTGCAAGGGGTTCTATAGCAAAAAAAAGCACACTCCCTCCTCCCCCTTCCTCTGCATATAAAAAGACCTTTTACACAAACAGGAGCAAGCTGGAGTAAGTATATATCAGTATTCTCCTAAAACTTTGGGGATTGGTTAGGAGTCTGAAAATCAGGGCAATGTTATTTAAAAATAAAGAAAACTATAAAAAAAATCTTCAAAAAAGCTGTATAGGCTTTCTTTATGCAAAGAAAAATCTAGTGTATAATGTCCCTTTAATTACCCATTTCCCAGTTTTGCATAACCAACACTGTTATATTAAAACACTTTTTACCTCCATGATTACCTTGTAATCTTCAGCTAAGCCTCTGAAGACTGCCCCCTTATATTAGCTAAGCCTCTGAAGACTGCCCCCTTATATTAGTTCTTTTGACAGACTTGCATTTTAGCCAATCACTGCTAACTCATAAATAACTCCACGGGAGTGAGCACAGTGTGAACTAGCGCTTTCTAGCTGTAAAAACTGCCAAAATGCCCTGAGATAAGGTGTCCTTCAAGGGCTAAGAAATTAACATATGAGCCTACCTAGGTTTAGTTTTAAACAAAGAATACCAAGTGAACAAAGCAAAATTTATGATAAAAGTAAATTGGAAAGTTGTTTAAAATAGCTTGCCCTATATATATCATGACAGTTTAATTTTGACTAGACTGTCCCTTTAATAAAGATTTGTTGTAATTGAACTGGAATATGGATTAGCCTTACTTTTTAAAGGATAAGTCCAGTGTCAAAATAAAATGCTCTATTTCCATAGAGCTTCTAATTTTTAAACAGCCCCTGTTCTAATTAATTAGAATTACAATCTGTAATCATTGCATGACTTTTGTGAGGTTTTCAAATTTGACAATTAATTTAAAAAACTCTACCATAGCCCATTTATTTGAATTTTTGCAAATGCATTTGTGGTGTGAAACCTTCCTCTATAATTTGAATAGAGGTAATTTGTCAGCAGTATTCTAATCAATACACTTTTCAAAGGATTTTGGGGCTTTTGAAATTCAACACCTTGGATCTGTTGAAAATCCATTTTTGCCTTGGCAGCCATTTTAAAATATTCTTTTATGGGTACAATGAAGGTTTGAATATGTTAATTATAACTCAAAATTATATGAAATTATTAATTTCATATGTTATTAATTAAAATTAACTGTTAAAGGTATGGTAAAGGCCAAAATAAACTTTCATGATTAAGATAAGGCATGTCATTTTAAACAACTTTCAAATTTACTTTTATCATCTTAGTATTCTTAGTTGAAAGATAAACCTAGGTAGGCTCATATGCTAATTTTTAAGCCCTTGAAGGCCCCCTCTTATCTGAATGCATTTTACAGTTTTTCACAGCTAGAGGGCATTAGTCCATGTGTTTCATATAAATAACATTATGCTCTCACATGTGAGTTATTTAAGAGTCAGCACTAATTGCCTGAAAAGCAAGTCTGTTAAACGATCTGAGATAAGGAGGCAGTCAGCAGAAGCTTAAATATAAGGTAATTACAGAGGTACAAAGTATATTTCTATAACAGTGTTGGTTATGCAAATCTGGGGTATGGTAAATAAAGGGATTATCTATCTCTTTTAAACAATAACATTTTTGGTGTTTACTATCCCTTTAAGTGAAAAAAAAACTGCATTCAAACATTACACATCTGCCTTCAATATTAAATGAATTCATTTTATTTTTCTCTTTGACTGTGTATCATTTGCCTACAGGTCTATGAAACTCATTGAATATTCTGCAAAACCTTTGTTCATCTTTTTCTAATTCAATCAGTATTTCAAATTCAGAGTCTATTTAGTTGGAATAGGTTTGAAATGAAAAGAAAAAAAAAAAAACAAGCTTGTAACAATCTTTTTTTGTTCAAACTCAAACATATTGGAATTTAGGTCAATATCCTTCTTATTGTGGCCCCCATTCAAAACCATTTGAGTTTGCTCTTGGTATTCAACTCGCATGGTTTTCAGCTTCCTTTTCTATGACATTCCAAGCCATGTTTAAATTATTAGGGACATAAAAACATATTTTTTTTTCTTTCATGATTCAGATAGAACATAAAATTTTAAACAGCTTTTTCCAGTTTACTTCTATTATAAAATTGTCTTCATTTTATGGTTATCCTTTGTTGAAAAACAGGAAGGTAAGTTCAGGCGTGTGCACTATATGGCAGCAGTTTTGCAACAATGTTATACATTAGCAAGCGCACAAGAGGGCAGCACTATTTCCTGGCATGTAGCGCTCCAATAAGAAATTGTTATAGTAAAAAAGTGGGGCTATCCCTGATGACCTATCGATTGCCTTCTGTGTAGGTCAAACATGTAAGAATGTTCGTCTAAATATAGCTTTACAGCAGCAAAACACAAGTCACTGTTGGGCACACATATCTTGACAAATATATAGAGAAGCGTTCCTCTGTTAGCGTTCAGTCCCCCTCGGTGACAAGCCAATGTAAACCCGCAAAGCAAAGTTCATATAGAAATGTTAGTGCGCTCACCTCATATCCAAACCAGGCTGGCCTCCGGACCCTTCTCTTATGCGGCTAATGCCCGATCGATCCACCGGCCTCAGGGATAGTCACAGCACTGCAAACTTGTGACCACTCCCCACGCTAACCCAGCGTGGCCGCTTTAGCTGGATGATACAATTTCAATCAAGCCGCGTTCAGAGGGAAAGGAGGAAGGTGACGTCAGCGGGATGGCTTGTGAGTATCCAATCCGGACCAGCAAATGGAGGTGTGTGGCCCAAACTTCAATTGGGATTGGATGTATATCCACAGTAACTCCAAAGTGGTTGTGATGGTGCTCGATAAAAGCTAAATGATGTCTGCTCTATATGGTAACGGACTATCCTGGCTGGTGAAATCACAGGATAAATCAAAAAGGTTCGGACAGTCCGTAATAAAAATTCAATCCTTTATTGTGAAATCATTAAAACGTAGGAACACACAGGAGTAACAGAGTAGGTGTATTACCTAAACTGGCTTACGCGTTTCGGCGTTAGCCGTAGTCATAGCCATAGGTGTAGGGCGTAACCCCTGCCTTATATAATACGTGTTAAGACATCATTGGTTAACAGAAATTCAAATTAAAAACAAGAAAAGAATACACTTACTCATTATTAAGACCTTTCACTGATACAGTTGTTACAAGGCATTATATTCAGGAACAACTATTAGAACCAAATAATCATTGTAGTTATAACTATGTGTATATCGTTAGAAATATATTATCTCTTTACGTCACTTATGGGACAATGTTTGAAATTGACACGGGCCTATATTTTAATGTATACCAATATACATAAGAGCCTCTTCATATACTAGACATTGATTTTGTAAGTAAACAGTTACACATGTCAATATATGAAAAGAAATTTACACAACAAGACACTGCATAATCATAACATAGTTAATATATATATATTTGCGATACATCTTTGTAGTTCCTGAATAATGTGAATTATAAATCAGATTAGAAACTAGAGATAGAAATAGAGATGAACAATGGAACCTGTGAGTATTGTGTAATTATTTGGTACTAAATCTGGAAAAGGTCCCAAGCCTCTTGGTATACTATATCGCTAATATGAAAATATATGCTAAATATTATATATATCTTGAGGCGACTTAAGCCCAGACTTCATCTCACACAATCTTAGTTGAGTGACATAAATATTCATTCAATGTATGTGGCCCATTATTTACAATCAACATAGCTAGGCAGCATTTAAACAAGAGAGAGATGTACGGGAGATGTAATTATTCCCAAAAATTTATTAGGTCATATTTGGAATTAAGACCTTTAGGGATTCGTGTCTCCAATTTAAAGATCCAGTACATCTCTCTCTTGGCCAAAATCCGTTCTTTACTACCTCCTCTTTTTGGTGTTACTATTCTTTCAATGATACACCATCTGAGGGAGTTAACATTTTTATTGTGCATGGTGGCAAAATGCTGCACCAGAGGTGTGGCAGCCTTACCTAGTGACAGTGTGGACAGATGTTCTCTGATCCTAGAGTTAGCATCCCTTTCGGTGAGTCCTACATATTGTTTGCAACAAAGAGTGCATTCCAAAAGATATACAATGCATTCAGTGGTACAATTTAGGCATGATTTTATACTAAAGCTTTCCCCTGTGACACACGATCTAAAGTCTGTGGTGATCTGTGCAAAGTCACAGGGCCTACATTTTCTACGCCCGCACCTAAACATACCTTGATGTCTTAACCAGGATGAATCTGAGTTACTTATTTGTTTCAACTGTGTGGGTGCCAATCTCGAACCTAAAGTGTGGTTTTTGCGATAAGAACATTTAATGCCCAATTTGGCCGTATCTTGTAAGCCATCATCTGCCACTAGTAGTGCAAAGTGCTTTTTTATTATTGCACAAATTTGAGAATATTGAGAACTATACCCTGTTACGAAGTAAACACCTTCCCTTGTTTCTGGTTTATTTTGTACTTTCTCTCTGGTAATCAATGTATGTCTATCAATCATATCTACCTCCCTTCTGGCTCTCAAGATATCCCTTTTGGGGTATTTCCTTTCTTTAAGTCGATTTACCAGGTCATCTGCAGCAGCTAAGTATTCTTTAGGATCACTGCAATTACGCTTAAGCCTAGTAAATTGCCCTTTTGCCACCGCATATCTCACATGTTCTGGGTGGCTACTTGCAGCATGGAGGAGTGTATTCCCAGATATTGGTTTGCGATACACAGTAGAATCAATAATACCATCCTCTCTACCCTTGAGAGTCAAGTCCAAAAAATTAATGGACTCTTAATTGCATTCAAATGTAAACCGCAAGCCATCACTGTTGTTATTGAGATAGTTTACAAACTCTGGAATTAGATTTTGGGGACCATTCCAGATTAGCAACAGGTCATCGATAAAACGTTTATACATTATGATGTACTGACGGTAGGGATTTCCTTCTCCAAAGATGTGGATCATGTGGATCATTTCCCACCACCCTAACACCAAATTGGCATAGGATGGTGCGAATTTGGCTCCCATGGCCGTACCACACCTTTGGAGGAAGAAATCCCCCCTCAAAACGGAAATGGTTAGATGCTTTGTTGCAACCCTTGGTATTTTCATTACATTCCCATATCCAGGACACTAAACATGTATTGAATTTGGTTCAAAACATTACTTGGAATAGGGATTACACATGGCTTACTATTGATGCAGTCTCACTGTACTCTTCCATCCCCATTCTATGGGATTGAAAGCTCTACAGTTTTTCTTATTTCACTTTACGAAATACTCTGAAGGATTCCAGAAATTTATTCTGGAGATGGCCAGGTTTTTGCTTACGCATAACTTTTTCCGTTTTGAGGGGGATTTCTTCCTCCAAAGGTGTGGTACGGCCATGGGAGCCAAATTCGCACCATCCTATGCCAATTTGGTGTTAGGGTGGTGGGAAATGATCCACATCTTTGGAGAAGGAAATCCCTACCGTCAGTACATCATAATGTATAAACGTTTTATCGATGACCTGTTGCTAATCTGGAATGGTCCCCAAAATCTAATTCCAGAGTTTGTAAACTATCTCAATAACAACAGTGATGGCTTGCGGTTTACATTTGAATGCAATTCAGAGTCCATTAATTTTTTGGACTTGACTCTCAAGGGTAGAGAGGATGGTATTATTGATTCTACTGTGTATCGCAAACCAATATCTGGGAATACACTCCTCCATGCTGCAAGTAGCCACCCAGAACATGTGAGATATGCGGTGGCAAAAGGGCAATTTACTAGGCTTAAGCGTAATTGCAGTGATCCTAAAGAATACTTAGCTGCTGCAGATGACCTGGTAAATCGACTTAAAGAAAGGAAATACCCCAAAAGGGATATCTTGAGAGCCAGAAGGGAGGTAGATATGATTGATAGACATACATTGATTACCAGAGAGAAAGTACAAAATAAACCAGAAACAAGGGAAGGTGTTTACTTCGTAACAGGGTATAGTTCTCAATATTCTCAAATTTGTGCAATAATAAAAAAGCACTTTGCACTACTAGTGGCAGATGATGGCTTACAAGATACGGCCAAATTGGGCATTAAATGTTCTTATCGCAAAAACCACACTTTAGGTTCGAGATTGGCACCCACACAGTTGAAACAAATAAGTAACTCAGATTCATCCTGGTTAAGACATCAAGGTATGTTTAGGTGCGGGCGTAGAAAATGTAGGCCCTGTGACTTTGCACAGATCACCACAGACTTTAGATCGTGTGTCACAGGGGAAAGCTTTAGTATAAAATCATGCCTAAATTGTACCACTGAATGCATTGTATATCTTTTGGAATGCACTCTTTGTTGCAAACAATATGTAGGACTCACCGAAAGGGATGCTAACTCTAGGATCAGAGAACATCTGTCCACACTGTCACTAGGTAAGGCTGCCACACCTCTGGTGCAGCATTTTGCCACCATGCACAATAAAAATGTTAACTCCCTCAGATGGTGTATCATTGAAAGAATAGTAACACCAAAAAGAGGAGGTAGTAAAGAACGGATTTTGGCCAAGAGAGAGATGTACTGGATCTTTAAATTGGAGACACGAATCCCTAAAGGTCTTAATTCCAAATATGACCTAATAAATTTTTGGGAATAATTACATCTCCCGTACATCTCTCTCTTGTTTAAATGCTGCCTAGCTATGTTGATTGTAAATAATGGGCCACATACATTGAATGAATATTTATGTCACTCAACTAAGATTGTGTGAGATGAAGTCTGGGCTTAAGTCGCCTCAAGATATATATAATATTTAGCATATATTTTCATATTAGCGATATAGTATACCAAGAGGCTTGGGACCTTTTCCAGATTTAGTACCAAATAATTACACAATACTCACAGGTTCCATTGTTCATCTCTATTTCTATCTCTAGTTTCTAATCTGATTTATAATTCACATTATTCAGGAACTACAAAGATGTATCGCAAATATATATATATTAACTATGTTATGATTATGCAGTGTCTTGTTGTGTAAATTTCTTTTCATATATTGACATGTGTAACTGTTTACTTACAAAATCAATGTCTAGTATATGAAGAGGCTCTTATGTATATTGGTATACATTAAAATATAGGCCCGTGTCAATTTCAAACATTGTCCCATAAGTGACGTAAAGAGATAATATATTTCTAACGATATACACATAGTTATAACTACAATGATTATTTGGTTCTAATAGTTGTTCCTGAATATAATGCCTTGTAACAACTGTATCAGTGAAAGGTCTTAATAATGAGTAAGTGTATTCTTTTCTTGTTTTTAATTTGAATTTCTGTTAACCAATGATGTCTTAACACGTATTATATAAGGCAGGGGTTACGTCCTACACCTATGGCTATGACTACGGCTAACGCCGAAACGCGTAAGCCAGTTTAGGTAATACACCTACTCTGTTACTCCTGTGTGTTCCTACGTTTTAATGATTTCACAATAAAGGATTGAATTTTTATTACGGACTGTCCGAACCTTTTTGATTTATCATGTAGCGCTCCAGACATGCAAACGCTACCTCTTCAACAAAGAATAACAAGAGAACAAAGCAAATGTTATCATAGAAGTATATTGAAAACTTTTTTAAATTGTATTCTCTGTCTAGAATTTTTTTTTAAAAAAATATAACATAATATGTTTTTTCTTTATTGGACTGGGATAACACATGATAAACTATAAGAAATGTACTTTTTTTCTAGCTTTTGCAGGGGTTTTCTTCCCTTTTTTTTTTTTTTTTTTTTTTCCAGACTTCAACTAAAACAAAACATATTTGGTCAGAGTAAAACAAAAACATGGTGGTTAATTAGGGTGACCATATTGCCACTAAAAAGGGACACATGAAAAATACATGTGTCAGGGTCCTTCTACAAAACATTTCTTTAAACAGCCCTGACATATGTATTTTTTATGTCCCTTTTAAAGCGGCAATATGGTCACCCTATGGTTAATTCATTCAGTAATGATTATCACTATCTAAATGGGTTTCAGTGAACGTTTTTTGTAAACACAGTGAAATTAAGCACCTCTTGTGTAAAAAAAAAAAATGTGTTTATACCACCAATCCCTAGAGAAACCATTCTAGGGAGCTGGATCAAAGCAAACGTTTTACATAAAAGCAAGAGACAAATGTATAACATGCTCGCATAAAAATAGGTTATAAATAATGTCTCATCAAATTGAGCAGTATTTCACTAGGATATACTCTAAAAAGCTGGACCAGGATATTATCTTTAAGGACCAGTAAATACAGTAGATTTACATAATCAACAAATGCATGATAGCAAGACAATGCAATAGCACTTTAGTCTGAACTTCAAATGAGAAGTAGATTTTTTTCTGAAAATTTTTAAAGTTATGTCTATTTCCACTCCTGCTGCATCATGTGACAATCATCAGCCAATCACAAATGCATACACGTACCATGTGACAGCCATCAGCCAATCACAAATGTATATACGCTTATTCTGTGAATTCTTGCACATGCTCAGTAGGAGCTGGTGACTCAAAGTGTAAACATAAAAAGACAGCACATTTTGTTAATGGAAGTAAATTGGAGACTTGTTTAAAATTGCTGCTCTATCTGAATCATTAAAGTTTAATTTTGACTTGAACGTCTCAATATGTCTCTGATTTAGAGTCTAAATCAGAGATTTATAATCACATTCTGTTCCAGAATGCTTATTGTACCCAGTACAAAGATAAAGGCTTAATATTCATGTATTCACGTTTGAATCCGGAAAAATGGATGAATCCTCTGTTTCTTATAGGTTTATCGCATGCTTAACCCCTTGGGCAATTTAAATTTTTAAAAAAGCAGCTCAAAAATATTGTCAATTGTGTTTTCTTAAACAGTATCAGACCTTTCACTGATTGGCTGTAAAAGCTTTGAAATATCAATTTAAAAAAAAATAGCTGCTTCTAAATAGTTATTGGACATTTGTCAAAAACATTGGATTCCAGGCTAAAGTTCTTTCTATTCTTTATCCAACTTTTCATAAATTATTTTATTCGTCTTCCCAAAGGCCCTTCCTGTGCATAATCTTCATATTGCCTCATTTTGTGGTAAATTAGTTCCAGGCATACTTTGTTAGCATGACATTGTTTTCACTTTAACCAACACTCTCTCCTTCCAATATGCACATTCTTTGCTCTATGACTATCCCCAGTGTTATCCAAAGTGATTCGTTTTTAAATTGCAGAACATATGGTTAATATTTTAATCTTACTGCCTTTACTAGTAAGCTGAAAATTGAAAAGTATTTTTTTTTTTCAACTCTTAGTAACTCTAAAAATACTTAGCAATACCTAATACAATGTACTTTACTTTAGTTTAACCACCTAACTGTTGAGTCATTTCACATCCCTTTGCTGAGCTGTTTTGGAGACTTTTTATCAGCAGACCCAGCAAATTAAATCTATACCATGGGGCCGATTTATCAAGCACCGTATGGAGCTTGATGCCCCTGTTTCCGCACAAGCCTTCAGGCTCGTCAGAAACTGAAGTTATGAAGTAGCGGTTTATGGACCACTGCTCCATAACTTGTCCGTCTGCTCTGAGGCCACGGACAGAAATCAACCCGATCGAATACGATCGGGTTGATTGACACCCTCTGCTAGAGGACGATTGGCTGCGAATCTGCCGGGGGTGGCATTGCACCAACAGTTCACAAGAACTGCTGGTGCAATGATAAATGCTGAAAGCGTATGCTGTCGGTATTTATCGATGTGCAGCTGACATGATACGTTACATTGTATCAGGTCCACTCGCACTAAGATAAATCTACCCCCATATATTTTATGCATACATCATGACGTGAGAAATCTACAACAATTGCATATTTTTATTAAAATTAAATAAAATTAACATTTGAGTTTATTTTCTAAATTTTCTAGTCAAAGAATATAAATAAGGGTTTTTGGGTATATTTATATAACTTTGATTTGCACATGAACCTCTGCTCAAATAAATACACATTTATTATCACAGTGATCATCTGGCTATTCCAAACTATGTTGGGGCTTTATTTTTAAAGAATGGTTTTTGTGCCTAGCGACCCTCAGCCAGCGAAAAGGGTATACTTTATACCCCCAAGACAAACACTATTTGAAAGAACAGCTGATTGTCATTCAAACAGTAGGTCTTGTGGTTTCTATGCCTTGTGAACTGAGAACAAGGGGTATTTATACTTACCCCTCATCTATCTTCCTTCTTCTGGTTGCAACAGCCCAGTTTCTCGGTTTCTGAGGCTTGGTGATGTCACCGCGCCCATGCATGGTGATGTTGCTAGTATCCGCTCTGAAAGCACCCCCCAAGATCACAACATGTGGTCGTGAAAGGTCTCAGCAGACAGGAAAATCTCTGAATTGAATTTGTTGTATTACTTTGCTACAGTCGAATAATTTGTTAAGTGCTATTAATTTTGCTATGTGTTATTATAACTTAGCTCCTCCCACAGTGATGATACTGTACATAAGTATTCCAGAAACACTACTTCCGCTCCCAAGAATTAATACACGTGACTGCCTCTCCTATGGACTGTACTATTACAAAATGTTGACAGGGTGCAGGCAAGGTAACAGTGAGCCAAATGCTCCAAATCACATCTAATAAATAAGGAATATGCCGCAAAAGAGTGTACAATAAATAAAAAAAACTTTTATTCCTCTCATTAAAATAAGCACAAGCTCAAAATTACAAGTCTTACATGTTTTGCACCACTCTGAAGCTTCCTGATAGACTCCTAGACATAGAAACATAGAAACATAGATATTGATGGCAGATAAGAGCCATAGGCCCAGCAAGTCTGCCCGATATTACCTAACAGTATGAACTTATCTAGTCTGTAGGATAGCATTATGCTTGTCGCAGGCATTTTTAAAGTCCCAACAGTGTTTGTCATTACTACCTCTTGAGAAAGTTTATTCCATAAATCAATCACTCTTTCTGTAAAGTAGTGCTTCCTCAAATTACTCCTGAATCTACTGCCCTTCAGCTTGAGATCATGACCCCTTGTTCTTGAATTTTCCATTTTATGTAAAATACCCACAGCCTCAGTTTTACTAAGCCCTTTAACGTACTTGAAAGTTGCTATCATATCACCTCTTTCCCTTCTCTCCTCTAAGCTATACATATTTAGGTCATTGAGCCTAGCCTGGTTATTTTTTAGACCATGTACCATTTTGGTAGCCCTCCTTTGCACAGATTCAAGTTTATTAATATCCTTCTGAAGATATGACCTCCAGAACTGCACACAATACTCAAGATGAGGGCTGAGGCTTAACTAATGATCTATAAAGTGGCATAGGAACCTTACTATTTCTGGTGCAAATACCTCTACCAATACATCCAAGCATTCTGCTAGCCTTGCTCGCTACATTGCTACATTGTTTACTAAGTTTTAAATCATCTGAAATATTAATTCCTACGTCCTGATCCTCATTTGTAACAGTCAGTAAAGTGTCATTGATACCAAAGACACAAAGTGAGAAAACCTAATACCCAACAAGAATTAAACAACGTCCCATCTCAAGTGTACTGCACAAACAGGAGCAATGTAAGCAAACAGTCTCAGGTTGTGGACAGATGTCGAAATAAAGTTCAGGCAATGATGTAGTGGTGCGTAATACAGGAATATGCAGATATATATATATATAGAATGATACAGTCTCACCTCTGTTTTTTGTTTTTAGGTTCATACAGTATTCCGCTGTTTTTCCCCTTTTACGGTCACAGAATTACCGCTGGGTTTCTGCACACTCGCACCCACCAGGCGGGGCGTGTACAGTGCTGTATCAGATGTAATCCACAAAACGTTCCGTAAGTCTTTACACTCACTTGCCGCTTGCCGAGTGTTCAGCCGATTCACTCCTTCTGAGGATCAGAGGCCTACCGCCCACCAGGGGGCGTGTCCAGGACTCTACCGGACAATCCTCCAATCCGAGTGCTCGACTGATTTTCGTCACACCCGTTGTCCACCAATCCAGGGACTGCAGTCTGGAACCATAGGAATCCTCCGTTCAGGTAGACGGAACTTTAGCACCGAACCGGCTTTTCACATGTGTGATAATGGGATATCCCAGCTGCCGCTTGTCCAATACAGACCAAAACAGTTCCGGTGGTTGCTCCCAGAAAAGCAGAGAAGTGGACGAGGCAGGGAACTAACGCTCTCCAGGCTAAAGTATAAAGTCCACCAAAGAAAACAAGTGAGAGCGCTAGTATAAAAATAAAATATAACCTTTATTGGTATATATAAAATAAAGTAGGACAACACAGTGTCAAAAGAGCAAAGATGGGGCACCTCTGGCTGGCAGGCTTACGCGTTTCGGCATAGCCGTAATCATAGCATACTGAAGCCAGCCACAGGTGTTCCTTATGTACATAAGTAAGAACAACCTCATTAGCTAAAAACATATTGAAAAACAACACGCCCTGAGTTTATTTTAACCCCATACATACTGGTTGTGAACTAAAGATAACAGAGCAACAAGAGGTCATGAAACCATTTCTTGTACATATATTTTTCTGGTATTAACAAATAAATGAAATAAATACCAAGTTTAAATACTATTATCTACAATGTATTTGTTTGACCTGAATATTCTTTAACAAAGCCATAATGATACAAATTATGAATTAAAGGTCAAACAAGTGGCAAAGAGTTATTTAATTTCCAAATACTTATTTTTCTGGATTTGTGATTGTGTACCACACATGAGAGTAAGGGCCACTTATTCAGGCTTCTAAGAACCTAATACACAACTATGCGTTCATGTATACTGCTTGATTGTTTAGACCCACTCTCTGTGATTAAAAAACAAAAACAGAGTAGGTTGAAAAATTACCTCTATGCATTGATGTTTGAAATATACATATAGAGACACAATCTCCTATTTTCTTGATCCGTAGGATGACATATTTTTAAAAAATTCTACAAAAGCCTATATTCTAAGAGATGGAATAGTTAGTAGTTATATCTCTAGAATGAAACTGTAATATGTACATATATACAAATAAGTGTAGTGTTTAAGATGATTGTTTATTTAATATGAGTAGCAGTGAGAATAATCTTTAGGAATATAATTGTATAGACATAGCATGGAATGAAACATTCATTTCTATTCCCAGTAATTTATAAGATCAAACTCAGAGTTCAATCCTTTTGGGACTCTGGTTTCCATCTTAAAAATCCACAGCATCTCTCTTTTAGAGAGTGCTACTTCACGATCACCCCCTCTTCTCGGTCTAGGTACCATATCAATAGGCTGCCAAGAAAAACAAGTCAGATCTTGTCCGTGGATTTGGGCGAAGTGATGTACTATAGGAGTAGTAGCCTTGCCCACTCTAATGGTGGACAGGTGCTTTCTAATCCTACTTCTGATGTCCCTTGTAGTGAGCCCAATGTATTGTTTTCCACATCTAGTGCAGGTAACGCAATAGATCACGAAGGTGGATGTACAATTTAGGCAGAAGTTTATTTCATAGGAGATACCAGTCACAGTGGAGCAAAAGTGTTCTGACACAGTCAGATATTCACATGCCCCACATCTAGAGCTACCACATTTGTAGGACCCTTTGCTAGTTAACCAAGCACTTCCTTGTGAAATGGATTTCGGTAGGACAGTTGGAGACAAGATATTTCCTATAGTTTTATTACGTCTATAGGAACATCTAAGTCCTTCTTTTACGCATTGTATTAGTCTGTCATCTGCCACCAACAGTTAGAGATAATATATGTGAGATTACAGTTAGAGATAATATATGTGAGATACAAATGGAACTTAATTCTAGAAAAGAGGATGTAGATTATGGTCGATTTGATACTGTATTACGAGACACTATAGCAGAAGCAAAAAGAACTATTATCAACACTAAACATAATAAGTATATCCGAGATCAGACTGACTATGACACTGATTCAGTGTATGTGTGGAATAGATCTAGACAGACACAAGTTCGTAGGCAACAGAACCGCAATAGGGGAAGACGCAATAGAAGAGGGAGGAGACAGTCACAAGTAACTTTTTCAGACACTGAGGCAGAATCAGGGGACAGCACTAGTGGGGATGAGCTTATACCACAGAAATGAATCCTCAAACATAAACAAACTGAGGGAACAGTATACAGTGCACCTACATACAATAAAACATCAGAGGTAGATCCTGCAACAAAACAAAGGGAGACTAACACTAAGTATAAAGCCAGTGAGCCAGCAGTATCCCAAAGAGATGTAATTGTGGCTAACACCATGAGGTCAGCTTTACCCGCTAACCCTGATATTGGACATGAACAAGTACAGCAGGTTTTTTCCTTGCCCCAGAGCAACCCCGACAGGGGAGGGGCTATGGGACAGGCAAAAAGAGGGTACAAACTGAGAGAGATAAGGAACCAAACGAAGTACAAGTAACATGTGTGATTAATCTTTCAGATGAAACATTGTCTGAGACTCAGATATATGTACTGAGCCTGGGATTGGGATTTGTGCCATCTACAAGTTTCAATCTCTTTAAAACTGTAATTGATGTAAATCGTCTAATCCGCAATGTTACATTGAAGGGTCATTATTCAGGTGGAGATGTAGTACCACCAGATGAAAGTCGGGGTACACAGTGGGTTACCACTAATCTCAACACTGATCTTTCGTTTCCTGACTCTTGTGATTTGGTTTCACTCAACACTCTTTTTATAGAAGGCAATCAGCCAGGGGTTAGACTTAGTACAAATAAAGTGAAAAGTCTTAAATCGCCATCTAAATTTTACCCCATACATAGTAGGGGAACAGTTATTGAAAACTTCTATAAAAGAGTGGAGAGTGATCTAAGAACATTATCAAAGTCTTCAAAACAGAGACCTGATAATTTGGGTAGAGCTGAAAGGGAAGCCCTTTCCTCTTTGGCTAATAACCAGAATATTGTGGTGAAAAATGCGGACAAAGGTGGCTCGGTGGTAGTACTGAATAGAATTGATTATATAAACGAAGCACTGCGTCAATTAAATGATGATTGCTGCTATTCAGTACTACCAACCAATCCAACCTCTCGTTTTCAGAGAGAACTATTGCACCTTTTGGACGAAGGGATGGAAAATGGCTTTATTGATAAAGAAACTATGTCATACCTATATGTTGAACATCCGGTTACTCCTGTTTTCCATCACCTTCCAAAGGTGCACAAGTCCCTGCAGGATGTCAGAGGACGTCCAATAGTAAGTGGTATAGGGTCTCTTTTTGAACACCTGTCCCAATGGTTGGATATGATCCTACATCCATTTGTGGAATCACTCCCCAGTTTTCTTAAAGATACCAAGCACTTAATGAATTTGGTACAGGACATTAAATGGCAGGAAGGGGTACATCTATGGGCAACCATTGATGTTACAGCACTTTATTCTACCATTCCACATTCCAAAGGATTGGAAGCTGTATCATTTTTTCTAAAAAATTGGTCCTCTTTCACGACAGATTTCCAACAGTATATTCTACAGGTGACTGAGTTTTTATTAACTCACAACTTTTTTGAGTTTCAGGGTGTCTTTTATCTCCAGAGATGTGGGACGGCGATGGGGGCCAAGTTTGCCCCCTCCTATGCCAACCTCTTTATGGGTTGGTGGGAGCTGTCCCACATCTTTGGAGATAGGAACCTATCACGTAATTGTATCGTTTTTTATCGCCGTTTTATCGACGATCTGATTCTCATATGGCACGGTGACTATAATGTCCTGAAAACATTCATTGAAGGGCTTAATGTCAATGACATAGGCCTTAAATTGACGAGTGAGATTCAACAGACTCAGATTAACTATCTGGATGTAGTCTTAAGTGGTAGCCCTCAGGGCTCAGTAAAAACATGTCTGTACAGAAAACCAATCTCTGGCAACTCTTTGTTGCATGCCAAGAGCTGCCACCCCAAGCATGTGCCATATGGCATAGCGAAAGGCCAACTTATGAGGGCAAAACCAAATTGCTCTGACACCAGAGAAGGTGAGATACAGATGATGGAAGTTAAAAAATGCCTCCTACAGAGAGGCTATCCAAAAAAGATGGTTAATAGGGCCCAGAGGGAAGTTAAGAATCTGAACAGACAAGATCTTTTAAAAGACAAAGATCGGAAAACTAAGGACACCATGAAAGGGGTAACCTTCGTGACAGACTACAGCGACCAGTATGAAGCGGTCTGTAATATTGTAAAACATCACTTTAATATGCTGGTGGCAGATGACAGACTAATACAATGCGTAAAAGAAGGACTTATAGGTTCCTATAGACGTAATAAAACTATAGGAAATATCTTGTCTCCAACTGTCCTACCGAAATCCATTTCACAAGGAAGTGCTTGGTTAACTAGCAAAGGGTCCTACAAATGTGGTAGCTCTAGATGTGGGGCATGTGAATATCTGACTGTGTCAGAACACTTTTGCTCCACTGTGACTGGTATCTCCTATGAAATAAACTTCTGCCTAAATTGTACATCCACCTTCGTGATCTATTGCGTTACCTGCACTAGATGTGGAAAACAATACATTGGGCTCACTACAAGGGACATCAGAAGTAGGATTAGAAAGCACCTGTCCACCATTAGAGTGGGCAAGGCTACTACTCCTATAGTACATCACTTCGCCCAAATCCACGGACAAGATCTGACTTGTTTTTCTTGGCAGCCTATTGATATGGTACCTAGACCGAGAAGAGGGGGTGATCGTGAAGTAGCACTCTCTAAAAGAGAGATGCTGTGGATTTTTAAGATGGAAACCAGAGTCCCAAAAGGATTGAACTCTGAGTTTGATCTTATAAATTACTGGGAATAGAAATGAATGTTTCATTCCATGCTATGTCTATACAATTATATTCCTAAAGATTATTCTCACTGCTACTCATATTAAATAAACAATCATCTTAAACACTACACTTATTTGTATATATGTACATATTACAGTTTCATTCTAGAGATATAACTACTAACTATTCCATCTCTTAGAATATAGGCTTTTGTAGAATTTTTTAAAAATGTCATCCTACGGATCAAGAAAATAGGAGATTGTGTCTCTATATGTATATTTCAAACATCAATGCATAGAGGTAATTTTTCAACCTACTCTGTTTTTGTTTTTTAATCACAGAGAGTGGGTCTAAACAATCAAGCGGTATACATGAACGCATAGTTGTGTATTAGGTTCTTAGAAGCCTGAATAAGTGGCCCTTACTCTCATGTGTGGTACACAATCACAAATCCAGAAAAATAAGTATTTGGAAATTAAATAACTCTTTGCCACTTGTTTGACCTTTAATTCATAATTTGTATCATTATGGCTTTGTTAAAGAATATTCAGGTCAAACAAATACATTGTAGATAATAGTATTTAAACTTGGTATTTATTTCATTTATTTGTTAATACCAGAAAAATATATGTACAAGAAATGGTTTCATGACCTCTTGTTGCTCTGTTATCTTTAGTTCACAACCAGTATGTATGGGGTTAAAATAAACTCAGGGCGTGTTGTTTTTCAATATGTTTTTAGCCAATGAGGTTGTTCTTACTTATGTACATAAGGAACACCTGTGGCTGGCTTCAGTATGCTATGATTACGGCTATGCCGAAACGCGTAAGCCTGCCAGCCAGAGGTGCCCCATCTTTGCTCTTTTGACACTGTGTTGTCCTACTTTATTTTATATATACCAATAAAGGTTATATTTTATTTTTATACTAGCGCTCTCACTTGTTTTCTTTGGTGGACTTTAAAGTGTCATTGAGTCATACCTAAGTATTCCACAGTTAGCTAACCCTGCTATATGCTGCACAGTGGTTGCTTAGATCAGGCAGTGAACTCATTTAAATCTGTCCTCTGAAAACCATGAGGGTTTTCATTGAGTGTACCTAGAGATCTTTTGTAATATTAGAGTTTATTAAAATCTATCAGCAATTTGCTCTCAAAATCAATTTCTGTGTTCTGTCCAAATTGATTGTTGTGTTTCTCAGGTGATCATAATGCAAAATATCTTTGTTCCAAGACTGAATCTGCCAATGCCTTTTTAATAGGAAAGCTCCTGAAAAGGTATTTTATATGTTAAGTATAGAAACTGGACAGTCACTCGAAAGTAACAGATACAATAGCTCTTTCACAACTGTTAAAGTTAAAGGTCTATTCAATTAACCCCTTTGTTCACTGTGGAAGGGAAATACTCATTTACATGTGTGACATTAACCTATTAAATCAGAATTCATTCTCACCACTGATTAACCATCTGAATGTGTTTTGTATTTCGATATTAAGGGCATACTTGAATAGTTACATCAGGACCCAACATCTACAAATGGTGTGTAGGAATTTCTTAAACTGTATCGTCACTTTAAATCTTTAACAAGTATTGTTTTTTACAATTTGTTTTGTTTTTTAAATTATCTTTATTAATGAGAGAGGGAGAAAGCATATACAAGTAAATCCATACAAGATACAATGTCCACAGAATGCCTTAGCACTGAGAGTACAATTTGTACAATATTATAGAGTAAACCATTTCCATTGTTATCATATTAGGAGAGATATACAATCTGATAATTTCATAACCCGAGGTCTCTCTTTCTCTCACTGCTCCTCCTTCTCCTCTCAATATTAGTCTTTTACCATTTACTGTTTAATTAAACTAACCTAATCAAAGCTAACTTAAAACTCTAACCTGTAATCTGTCAGCAAGACTTAGGAGCGGTGAGGTCAGAGGCAGGTGAGGCACTGGCTTGGATACGCCTTCATTCTTTAGATATCCTTTGTTGAAGAAATAGCAATGTACATGGGTGAGCCAATCACATGAAGTATTTATGTGCAGCCACCAATCAGCAGTTACTGAGCATATTTAGAAACTATTTTCAACAAAGGATATCAAGAGAATGAAGAAAATTAGATAAATGTAAATTGGAAAGTTATTTAAAATTGTATGCTCTTTCTAAATCATGAAAGAAAATATATTGGTTTCATGTCCCTTTAAATGGCGTTTTGGAAACTGGTCACCTTATTTAACATCTGATTTTAGTCTAAAGAATTGTAACAGAACCTCTTGCCAGATAACAAAATGCTTGCTCTGATTATGAGATCTAGAAATCCATGCCCATTAAAATATGTTTAAAACATACTTTTTACTTTAATGCTGCAAATTATGCTTATAGATTCCTTCATTATCCAGTAAATATAAAAATGTCTTGATCCAGTGGCGGCTGGTGAAATTTAACGATGGTGGGGCGTTTGACCTCAACCCTTTAAATAAAGCCACACCTTCAGATGGCACCACCAATTCATTAATTAAATCAATAAAAGGTAGACCGAAACACAGAAAAGCACTCGGGGGGAGAGGGAGAGAGGGATGGGGGGAGAGGGAGAGAGAGAGACACAGAGGGTTAGAGAGAAAGAGACACAATCACACAGAGAGTTAGAGAGACACATAAGGGATGAGAGAGTCAGAGGGGGAGGAAGAGAGACAGAGAGAGAAAGAGACCATGGGGGACAATGAGACACATAAGGAGAGAGACAGAGGGGGTGGGAGAGACAGGGAGAGAGAAACAGAGGGGTAGAGAGAGACAGAGGGAAGAGAAAGAGAGAGACAGAGGGGAGAGAAAGAGAGAGACAGAGGGGAGAGAAAGAGAGAGACAGAGGGAAGAGAAAGAGAGAGACAGAGGGAAGAGAAAGAGAGAGACAGAGGGGAGAGAAAGAGAGAGACAGAGGGGAGAGAAAGAGAGAGACAGAGGGGAGAGAAAGAGAGAGACAGAGGGGAGAGAAACCGAGAGACAGAGGGGAGAGAAACCGAGAGACAGAGGGGAGAGAAACCGAGAGACAGAGGGGAGAGAAAGAGAGAGACAGAATGGAGAGAAAGAGAGAGACAGAAGGGAGAGAAAGAGACCGACAGAAGGGAGAGAAAAAGACCGACAGAAGGGAGAGAAAAAGAGAGACAGAGGGGAGAGAAAGAGAGAGACAGAGGGGGGGAGAAAGAGAGAGACAGAGGGGGGGAGAAAGAGAGAGACAGAGGGGGGGAGAAAGAGAGAGACAGAGGGGGGGAGAAAGAGAGAGACAGAGGGGGGGAAGAGACAGACAGAGGGGGGAGAAAGAGAGAGACAGAGGGGGGGAGAAAGAGAGAGACAGAGGGGGGGAGAAAGAGAGAGACAGAGGGGGGGAGAAAGAGAGAGACAGAGGGGGGGAGAAAGAGAGAGACAGAGGGGGGGAGAAAGAGAGAGACAGAGGGGGGGGAGAAAGAGAGAGACAGAGGGGGGGAGAAAGAGAGAGACAGAGGGGGGGAGAAAGAGAGAGACAGAGGGGGGGAGAAAGAGAGAGACAGAGGGGGGGAGAAAGAGAGAGACAGAGGGGAGAGAAAGAGAGAGACAGAGGGGAGAGAAAGAGAGAGACAGAGGGGAGAGAAAGAGAGAGACAGAGGGGAGAGAAAGAGAGAGACAGAGGGGGGAGAAAGAGAGAGACAGAGGGGAGAGAAAGAGAGAGACAAAGGGGAGAGAGAGACAGTGGCGAGAGAGAGAGAGACACAGGGGAGAGAGAGAGACAGAGAGGGGAGAGAGAGACAGGGGAGAGAAAGAGACAGAGGAGAGAGAAAGAGAGAGACAGAGAGGAGAGAGACAGACAGAGAGGCGAGAGAGAGACAAAGGGGAGAGAGAGACAGTGGCGAGAGAGAGAGAGACACAGGGGAGAGAGAGAGACAGAGAGGGGAGAGAGAGACAGGGGAGAGATAGAGACAGGGAAGGGGGAGAGAGAGAGAGATGAGGGAGGGAGGGAGAGAGAGAGAGACAGGGGAGGGAGGGGGAGAGAAACAGGGGAGGGAGGGGGAGAGAAACAGGGGAGTGAGGGGGAGAGACACAGGGGAGTGAGGGGGAGAGACACAGGGGAGTGAGGGGGAGAGACACAGGGGAGGGAGAAACACAGGGGAGGGAGAGGGAGGGAGAGACACAGGGGAGGGAGGGAGGGGGGAGAAACACATGGGAGGGAGGGGGGAGAAACACAGGGGAGGGAGGGGGGAGAGAGGGAGAGAGAAACAGGGGAGGGAGGGGGAGAGAAACAGGGGAGGGAGGGGGAGAGACACAGGGGAGTGAGGGGGAGAGACACAGGGGAGGGAGGGGGAGAGACACGGGGGAGAGACACAGGGGAGGGAGAGGGAGGGAGAAACACAGGGAAGGGAGGGGGAAGAAACACATGGGAGGGAGGGGGAAGAAACACAGGGGAGGGAGGGGGGAGAAACACAGGGGAGGGAGGGGGAAGAAACACATGGGAGGGAGGGGGAAGAAACACAGGGGAGGGAGGGGGGAGAGACATAGAGGAGGGAGGGGGGAGAGACATAGAGGAGGGAGGGGGGAGAGACACAGAGGAGGGAGGGGGAGAGACAGGGAGGAGGAGAGACACAGTGGAGGGAGGGGGGAAAGACACAGAGGAGGGAGGGGGAGAGACACAGAGGAGGGAGGGGGGAGAGACACAGGGGAGGGAGGGGGAGAGACACAGGGGAGGGAGGACAGGGGAGGGAGGGGGAGAGACACAGGGGAGGGAGGGGGGAGAGACACAGGGGAGGGAGGGGGGAGAGACACAGGGGAGGGAGGGGGGAGAGAAACGGGTGAGGGGGGAGACACAGGGGAGGGGGGGAGACACAGGGGAGGGGGGGGAGAGACACAGGGGAGGGAGGGAGAGACACAGGGGAGGGGGGGAGAGACACAGGGGAGGGGGGGAGAGACACAGGGGAGGACAGGGGTGGGGGAGAGACACAGGGGAGGGGGGAGAGGGGAGGGAGGGAGAGAGACACAGGGAGGGAGGGGGGAGAGACACAGGGGAGGGAGGGGGGAGAGAAACGGGTGGGGGGGAGACACAGGGGAGGGGGGGAGAGACACAGGGGAGGGGGGGAGAGACACAGGGGAGGACAGGGGAGGGGGGAGAGACACAGGGGAGGGGGGGGAGAGACACAGGGGAGGGGGGGAGAGACAGGAGAGGGGGGGAGAGACACAGGGGATGGGGGAGAGAAACAGGGGAGGGGAGAGAAACAGGGGAGGGGGGAGACACATCTATTTTAAAATAAAATCACTTTTATGACTACTACTTTGTCTGTCACACTTTATTCATTGAATAAAATTCTGCTGCAAATTATTCAGGGCTGCAGCACATGAGCACACACACTGGCCTAACCTGAGCTGATGATCTGATTCTGTGATGAGGTCCAGTCGCCATCGGTCACTGCCTAGACTCCGACTGAGAAAGACAGGACTCCTGTCTGTCACACACTCAACGGTCCACCTGACCCCACATGGCTCCATGTCCACACTGTCCACTCCTCCACACTCCTCCTCGGTCGGCTCCTCCTGGAGTCTTCAGTTCTCTCCTCCTGGCACCACACCACCACACTGCGTCTGCAGCACAGTCCTCCCTCCCTCCTCCAGGTCCCAGGACCCCCTCGCCTCCTCACTGACTCCACAACCGGCGCAATGCTGCTGCTGATGTGACGTCTGAGTCCAATCTGTGTGAGCACTCAGTCTCAGCACTGCAGTGAGCAGTGCACGCCACTAGTCTTCTTCTTCTAAGTTTTTTAAGCAGCCGGGGCCGGGCAGGGCAATAGTACCGCACGCTGTAAGTTGCAGCAGCAGCTCTTCTCCCTCCTTTCTTCCCACCTGAACTCAACTGTGACTGTCTGAACAGCCCGGCGCGATGTGACATGACCAATGGCCCACACGTCACTCTGTCAATCAGCAGGCACGCCTCCCCACAGTGCTCAGAGAGCTGAGTGATTATCTCATCATGGAGGCGGTTTTGAGAACCGCCTCCAATGGAGCTACTATGAGTGCCGTGCAAGTCACCAGTAGGTGGCATAGCTCTTAGTGAGCAGAGAATTGTTATTTTAGATCCATGTTGCGCAATTAATGGAGAGCAGCGGACAGGCTCACTGCCTCCTAATTGCGCAACATTGGATGTGCTTATGCTATGATGATTTTGGCGCAACTTAGCACAGAAAAATAAAATAATTATGCTCGCTATAGGGGGGGTACCCTTGGTGCGGTGGCAAAAAAAAATAAGAATTTTGTTTTTATTTTTTATTTTTAATAAATATTATTAGTGAAATCTTTTTTCCCCTGATTGGACAGGGGAGGCGCTGCCTCCCCTGCCTCCTATTACTGCACGTCCCTGCTTAGGAGAAGCATCTTGCTCGCATTCCGTCTTTGGCGGTGGGGCCCAGCAACGAGAAAAAAACACAAAAAAACAAAACAGAGTAAAGAGTTAAGAGTTAAGAGTGGGGAGGCGATTTAGACGTGCGGGTATATTGGAGATTATTGCTGTGAAACTCAAAATAGGTGACCCCACTCTCCTCTTAATGTATCTTCCAGAAATATAGTAGAGTCTCTGAACGGCTGTAAAATTTGTCTTTGAATTTCTAACTCGAATGTCAGTATAAGTCTGTGCCATTTTCATAAAAAGAGATTCAATCTATTTCGATCATCCATTCTTACGTCTAATTGTTCCGTAAATATTTGTAATTTCAATGTGTTTTTGAAACCAGTGAAAGAGGGGCCCAGCCCCTTAGTCCACTGTTTAAGGATGCATTTCCTTGCCATTAAAACCACCAAACTCAACACTGAGTCATGTTGCCTATACTGTGAGTCACATTGCAAAAACAAAATGGTTTCTGGGTGTAATGTGAGTGGTATATTTAATTTTTTATTAATCCAATATTGGATTCGACCCCAATATTGCCTAATTAGGGGGCATTACCACATATAGTGTAGCAGGCGTATCTGCAGGAATGCGTATAAAAGAGTACTAGGCAAGTTATTTTCCCTTTTGTAGGGCTGCAAATGTTTTGATGGATCTCGTGAGCGGATCTAATAATTGCTTGATAGAAGTCAAGTCTCTTTGCTCCCAGAGTGCCAACGGGTGAGTGTCAGACCCTGCCGGAAAGTCTGGATTTTTATCAATAGGTAAGTAGCTAGAAGCGTGACACAACTTTTTCAGAATTTTTTGTGCTTGGTGCCAGGCTTTTAAGGGATCCCTATACAGTAAATCAAAACCCAAGGTTTTAATGCTTTTAAGATTTGTTACATGAGGCAGATAAGCTAATGATATATCTTCCAACACTGCTTGTTCTAATGTACGCTTGCAGAAATGGCATATGCCTACCTGCCAATCTACCACTAGACGGATCAGCGCTGCCCAATTATATAATCTGAAGTCTGGAAGAGCAAGTCCCCCATTAAGATAACCCATACTTAACTTATCTGCTGATATGCATGGTTCCCCCCCCCCCCCATATGAATTATTGCGCCGCGTTATTAAGCATTTTGATATCGGATTTATTTAATCATAGGGGAAGCATAAGAAAAGGATATAACAAGCATGGCAAAACCACCATCTTAAGCAGACTGATCCGTCCCGAAAGGGACAATGGTTGGGATTTCCAATTTCTCATCTGGCCCTTGAATTTATCACATAAAGGAGTTAAATTGTTAGAGTATAATTGATTAGGGTTAGCCGAAATCCTTATGCCCAGGTAGGTAATAGTATGCCTGGCTACCATGAAGGGGCACATATTATCTGAACTCTCATCCCTCCTGAGCCAGAGGATTTCAGATTTTTGCATGTTTACCTTGTAGCCTGAAAAGGAACTGCATTTTTGTAGAGCTTCCATAATGGGAGCTACATGCGTCTGGGGATCCTGATCGAATAAGAGCATATCATCAGCATACAGTGCTAAGTGTTGAGGCTCACCTGCAATATCTATGTCTGAATAGGACTGCCTTAGTTTAATAGCCAGTGGTTCCAGGGCCAGATTGTAAAAGAAGGGTGGATAAGGGGCAACCCTGCCTGTTTCCCCTTTGCAAAGGTATACTTGGTGAGAACATATTATTAATAGATATGTTGGCTAGTGGGGAATGATATAGATTCTTTATAAATGAAAGGAAAGGCCCAGGGAAATTAAATTTAAGCAGTGTGGAGAAAAAATGATCTTACTCTACTCTATCAAAGGCCTTCTCTGCATCTAAGGACAGCAGGAAGGCCTCTGGCATCCCGTTCTTAGCCCCACACTGTCCTTTGTTCCAAAAGTGTTGAAGTACTTGAAGAACTCTGCGTATGTTGACTACCAAAGATCTTGCAGACATGAATCCAACCCGCTAGATAGGCAATAATATTACCTGTCAATACAACTTTAGCTGTGTTCCAAAATAATTTGGGGGTGTCCCGATGTTGTGTGTTATTAGCACGAAAATTGTCCCAACATTCTATTAGGTATTTTTAGAATTCTTGGGAGGTTATTAAATATTTAGGGAATCTAAAGGTATGTCTGCTACTCATGGGTGTGTCCCTATCTATAAAGAGTGCAATAGGGGCATGGTCAGAGACAATAACCTCTCCGATCTTAGCGTCTATAATTTGAGTTATCAGTGAGTTTGAGACCAAAAATAGGTCAATACACGACAAAGTAGGCAAAGCCCGTGAGATACACGTATAGTCTTTTCCATCTGGATTTAGCTGTCGCCATATGTCTGCAACATCCAAGGACGTCCCCAGCAGGGCAAACATTTCCAATTCAAATTTGTCTAATATTTTAGGAGCATTTTTTTGTGCTGGTTTATGAGATTCTCGAAGTCTATCACAGTGAGGGTTAGGTGTTAAATTAAAGTCACCTCCCAATACAATATGGGTACCCAAATATGGAGTGAGCACAGATATTATGGATTCCCAAAATGTTCTGTTTTTTTGGTATGGGGCATATATGTTACAGAGAGTGTACACCTTTTTCTGCAATTTGGACTTGCACTATTATATATCTTCCCTCCAGATCCTTAAGTACATTCATGCATTCAAGATCTATTTTTTTCCCAAAAAGTATAGACACTCCTCTACTGGCGCTTTTATATGATGCAAATTCAACCCTTCCCACCCAATCTGTTCTTAATTTTTCGTGTTCTAAGTCCGATAGATGTGTTTCTTGAAGAAATGCAATTGCCGCTCCCTTTTTTCATTGCTGGGTGAGAATTGTTTTTCTTTTGATGGGGGAATGAATTCCCCCTACATTCCATGAGTATAAGTTAAATGTAAAGTCCTAAAGTGTACCCTGTTTGATCTCTGTGAATGTGTAGGGAAAAATGTTGCGGTGCATATGCGCATGCGAGAAGGGGGGAAAAAAACTCACATTTCCATAGTGAACAAGAACCAAAGTCGAAGTCGCCGCTGGGTCCCACCTTCCGAATTGGTTCAAAATTTGACTCTGAGAAAGACAAAGATTTGTAACATAGTTACATTTACTTTAATTTTTATAACCTTCCAGATTTAACATATTGTGACATATAGTATGATAGTATGCCATATACATTGTCCTTAAAGGGACAGTCTAGTATAAATTAAACTTTCATTATTCAGATAGGACTTGTAATTTTAATCAACTTTCCAATTTACTTTTATCATCAAATTTGCTTTTTTCTCTTGGTATTCTTAGTTTAAACTAAACATAGGTAGGCTCATGTGCTAATTTCTAAGCCTTTGGGGGCTGCCTCTTATCACATGCTTTTTAAATCTCTTTTCAACACAAAGACAGAAAGTACACATGGGCCATATAGATAACACTGTGTTCAGGCACAGGGAGTTATTTAAGATCTAGCACAAAACAATGCTAAATTTAAGACAATAGATAATAAACAGTCACAATCATGTGATCAGGGGGCTGGAAGAAGGTTCTTAGATACAAGGTAATCACAGAGGTAAAAAGTACAGGTATACCTCACTTTACAGCGCTTCACTTTACAGCGCTTCGCTAATACAGCGCTTTGTGGATCTGAAGTTCAACCTCCAAGGATTTTAAAACAGTGCTGTAATCTTCGTGAGATTGCAAGAAAAGAGACTGGCACCATTTTATTATGCTTAGTTCACTCTGTTTACATCATTACAGTGCAATCTGTGTCTCAGAGCTATAGTCTGGCAAATTTTACTACAGTAATTGTCACTATTTTACAGGTACAGTATTTATCTATCTATTGTACACCTAATATAAGTTAGTTAAAACATGTTTTTAAGTTTTTAAACACACTGGCAAGTGAAAAGAAAGCTAAAACTGCCTTGTTTCACTTTAAGGCGGTTTTCACTTTACAACAGAGCTCCGGTCCCTAACCCGTGTATGAGCGGGGTATAACTGTTTATATTAATATAACTGTGTTGGTTATGCAAAACTGGGGAATGGGTAATAAAGGGATTATCTATATTTTAAAACAATAACAATTCTATGGTAGACTGTCCCGTTAAAATGCCTTCCAAGTTTAGAACGACGTAAAAAACGTACACACCTTAACTTAAACTTTTCTATCTCCTGGTAGAGATAGCCTAGCAAGTAACTGACATTGCCCTGCATCACTTCCAGAGCAAATATGAGCTTGTATACAGTTACCATGTCACTTTTACCATACTAATCCAAGTAATCCAAACAGTAATTTTGCAACTTATTTTTATAACCGCAGAAAAAAACCATTATGGAGCTGCAACAGCGCCGCCCCACCCCAACAGTAGTCAGTGAACTGTACACATTTTCAATTAGTATACAAACAGATGAGAATTCACCACAAGATGGGTAAAGTAAAATCCAAACTTTAATTCGTCTTCAAATAAGACAACACTTTGATAAAAAACAAACACTTGGTAATGGCAGCAACATCAAAACTTTCATAGAGCAAATGGTGTGGCACTAATGGCTTACGCGTTTCAGCCCAAAAGCCGTAGTCATAGCCTGTAGTACCTAGAGACACACCTGTTAAAATAATCAGTAATCTAATACAATTGGTCAAAAAATAAATCACACCCTTCCGCTGTACGAAAGATTAACCATTTCTAGATAGACTAACATGATATGCTAAAACACACCTACAAATAGCTCACAGAAATAAACGGAAATGTATTAGTCAGCGTATTAAAAAAAACCTATTACAAAATACGCTGTATAAAGAGCAATGGCATATAAAATATACAATGTAATAATCAGAGGTAAATGTAATCGCAAAGGCATATAATGGTATCGATATAGACATATGAACTTGCAAAACTATCACAGTAAACAGGCAAATATTCAACACTGAAATACATGGTATGTGCTCATGATAAGATAACGTAATATAAGAAATACAAACGTGATATCAAAAGTAGGATGAGCTACATTGTGACAGTACTACAACAGTGCTAGTACCAGTACGCCTATACTATGATACAAGTTACCTTTGTAAGTATGTAATTCTATTATAGTCTGTATCATAATCTGTATAATGCTCAGACCCTATTCCCAAATATTCATAATATCATATTTCAAGTTCAAACCTTTGGGGATCCTAGTCCCCAAAGTGAATATCCAGTAGGCCTCTTTCTTTTGTAGGATCAAATCTATATCACCACCTCTTTTAGGTTTGCAAATTTTGTCAATAGCACACCATGAGAAGGAGGAAAGATCTCCTCCATGAAACAAACCGAAGTGTTGTACAATCGGTGTAGAGGGCCTAGTGGTCTTAAAGGAGGATAGATGTTCCCTAATTCTCGTGTTGACGTCTCTTGAGGTGAGTCCAATATACTGGACCCTACACAGCACGCATTCGATAAGATATATGACATATTTAGATGTGCAATTCATTCAAAATTTAATCTCGTATGTTTTTCCAGTGACAAAGCTACCAAAGGTAGTTGAAATTTTAGCATAGTCACAGGGTTTACACTTAGAATGGCCACATCTAAACATGCCTGGATGTTTTAACCATGAACTGGCTGTATTCTGTATACTGGGTAACATAGTGGGAGACAATAAATTCCCCAGAGTGGGGCTTTTTCTATAGGAGCTTCTAAGTCATTTGTCCACTGTTGACACCAATTTATCGTCAGCCTTAAGTATGTGAAAATGTTTATGGATAATCGAACATACTGCTGAAAATTGACTACTATGATTAGTTACAAAAGTAACACCTTCAAACTGATTGATAGATCTTTTGCAGGAATTATCCTCTAATAGATTGCTTCTAGATCTAATTGAAACAGCCTGCTTAGCTTTCCTCACTGCCTTAGGTGGGTATTGCCTCTGTTTAAGTCTGTGTTCCAGCTCACATGCCAGAATCTTATAATCATTAGGATCCGAATAATTGCGCTTTAGTATAATAAATTCACCCTTAGCTATTGCCTGTGGAACATGTTTAGGGCGGCAACTAGTGCCATCCAATACAGAATTACCAGAAATAGGTTTTCTGAAAGACTTAGTCTTAATTTCCCATTACAGAGTCCTTCTAGGGTAAGGTCAAGATAATTAATACTCGTCATGTTGTACTCATGGGTAAATGGTAAGTTCAAATGATTACTGTTCAAATAGTTGATAAACTCATCAGCTTGTGTCTGAGAACCTGTCCATATAAAAATCAGGTTGTCTATATATCTCTTATAAAGCGATATATAGGCCCGATATGGGTAACTATCTCCAAAGATGTGGAAAAATTCCCAGAAACCTAGGAAAAGATTAGCATACGATGGAGCAAATTTAGCTTCCATCGCTGTTCCACATCTTTGGAGATAGTAACAATCCTCAAAATAGAAGAAGTTATGGGTTGGTAAAAAAAACACAACCTTAACCAAATAGATCTGAAAGTCTTCTGAGAAATCAGTGAAGTGTTCAAAGGAAAAGCATATGGCTTCAAGTCCCTTATCATGGGGGATGCACAAGTAAAGGGATACTGCATCAACTGTGAGCCATCTGCTTTCCCCTGTCCACTTGACATTGTTAGTTAAACTCAAGAGATGTTTAGTATCTCTCAAGTGAGAGGATAAAGAGGTAACTAATGGCTGTAGAATACTGTTTGTCGATTCAGAAAGATTACAAAGCAGAGATACGACTCCACCAACTATTTGGCGTATTTTTACATTCACAAGAGACTTGTGAACCTTAGGGAAGTGATGGAACAGGGGAATCCTGGGATGATCTGGTAGCAGATATTTACAAGTGGCTACATCAAGATGACCCTGTTCCATCCCCTCATCCAAAATATCTTTCAGTTCCTGGGTGAATACCTGAGTAGGGTCACCCTTCAACACAGAATATTTGTTAGTGTTACTAAGTTGTCTGATGGCTTCAGCTACATAGTCAGCCCTGTTCATAACTACTGTCATACCCCCTTTATCGGCCTTATGAATGGTAATGTTAATATTTCCTCTAAGTTCTGAAATAGCCTTTTTATCTCTTAAACTTAAATTATGGTTAGATGACATATTCTGTTCCTTAAGGGAAATCAAATCCTTTTCCACTCTGCTATGGAATGTCTATGATGTTTCCTCTGTTATTAATAGGATAAAATGAGGATTTTTTCTTAAACAAAGGACCCTTTTTCCTTTCTTTAACATTTGTACTACTAGATACCATCTGTAACTGTTGTAGTGTTACAGCATCACAATTGTCTGTAAATGAAAATTCAACACGTGGTACATTCAATTCTATAGATGCATCAGTAGTCAATGTCATATAATTAGAATAAAACTTCCTTAATGTAAGATTTCTAACAAACCTATTCAGATCTAAAAGTGTGTGGAAAACACTGAACTGATTAGTTGGAGAAAAGTTTAGTCCAAGGCCAAGTACTCTGATTTGATCCTCTGTTAAAAGTTCAGAAGATGGATTGATAACATTGTTCTCTTTCATTTGTACTTGGACTGTGGCTTGACCGTTCTCAGTTGATATCTGGTTTGTGTCTGTGACATATTTGTATTTGGCAGATTTGGATTGGTACCGCTTATTCCTCTGTGGTTGTCTAGCGGAAAAACTTGTTTTAAAAAATTGGCAGTATGGTAACTATTACTAGTACTCTGTTCCAAAGGTCTATTCTATTGTTGCATTGCATTTGTTTTAGGTCTCACTACTTGATACTGTGTGGTGTCATGAGGTCCTGCATATGCAGTGTTAGTAACAGTAGAGGTATTAGTATGGGTAGTATTAAACTGAGGTGGTCCCTCTAATGTGGTATTATTAGATATCCACTGATTAACATTAGGATATGTTACTTCCCCATCAGATTGGTGCTCATCTGTACTGTATTCTGTATCACTCACTGAGAATGTTACAGATTTGGTTTTATTACTGTTATTATTAGAATTCATATTCCTACGACCTCTTCTTCTTCTTCCAAATCTTGGTTGTGTCTGTTTATGTGAGGCTCTCTGTTTTTTGTTCCATATTTAAACAGCATTGTTAGAGTAGTCAAACTTATCACAAATAAATTTAGTGTGTTTCCTTTTCATAATATTGGCTCTACCCTTTTGCTACAAGGCCTTTCAGAATATTTTCAAACCTGGCAAATTCAGTTACCATGCTACTTCTGTTAAGTTCCAATTACAAATCTGCTATCTCCCTTTTAACTTGATCAAGCATTTTACTCTGATATTTAATAAGCATAAGCATCAAATTCAAAGAACATTCAGTAAGAACATCGTTCCATTGATCAACAAAGTCCTTATCATTAATGTCCACTTCAAAAGTGGTGAATTTGAAGATTCTCAGGCCTCTAGGGACCATTCTTAAAGTTCTAAATTTTTCAAAGGTCCATATATCCCACTGAATCTTTGTTTCCTTAATCAGCAGATTTTCCATATTTTCAAAAAGTGTAGTAAGTGCCAATGCACTTTTATCCTCTGAAAAAATAATGTCACAATGTAATGTGTCCGTATTTCTGGCTGTGTAGGGCATTAAAGAATAAAAAGCATGTGTCTGTGATGATGATTGCGCCATATCCTCCATACTAGGTGAGAGTAAAAGGGTTAAACGGTGGAGCTAAAAAGTTCACTTGCAGAGTGTTAGTGCCGCCAGCAAAGCACCCAAATACACAAATAATACAAACAGAGCAAACTCTGAACAGTGAAAGTCCGTAGATACAGACTCAAACGGTAAAGAGGGTGTATCTATAAGCCATGTGATTCCCTTTCCCTAAGTGACTATAGGTTTATGCGCTTATACTCCGTTTACCGTTTGAGTCTAATAATAACAGTAATAAAACCAAATCTGTAACATTCTCAGGGAGTGATACAGAATACAGTACAGATGAGCACCAATCTGATGGGGAAGTAACATATCCTAATGTTAATCAGGGGATATCTAATAATACCACATTAGAGGGACCACCTCAGTTTAATACTACCCATACTAATAGCTCTACTGTTACTAACACTGCATATGCAGGACCTCATGACACCACACAGTATCAAGTAGTGAGACCTAAAACGAATGCAATGCAACAACAGAATAGACCTTTGGAACAGAGTACTAGTAATAGTTACCATACTGCCAATTTTTTAGAACAAGTTTTTCCGCTAGACGACCACAGAGGGATAAGCGGAACCAATCCAAATCTGCCAAATACAAATATGTCAGACACAAACCAGATATCAACTGAGAACAGTCAAGCCACAGTCCAAGTACAAATGAAAGAGAACAATGTTATCAATCTATCTTCTGAACTTTTAACAGAGGATCAAATCAGAGTACTTGGCCTTGGACTTAACTTTTCTCCAACTAATCAGTTCTGTGTTTTCCACACACTTTTAGATCTGAATAGGTTTGTTAGAAATCTTACATTAAGGAAGTTTTATTCTAATGATATGACATTGACTACTGATGCATCTATAGAATTGAATGTACCACGTGTTGAATTTTCATTTACAGACAATTGTGATGCTGTAACACTACAACAGTTACAGATGGTATCTAGTAGTACAAATGTTAAAGAAATGAAAAAGGGTCCTTTGTTTAAGAAAAAATCCTAATTTTATCCTATTAATAACAGAGGAAACGTCATAGAGACATTCCATAGCAGAGTGGAAAAGGATTTGATTTCCCTTAAGGAACAGAATATGTCATCTAACCATAATTTAAGTTTAAGAGATAAAAAGGCTATTTCAGAACTTAGAGGAAATATTAACATTACCAAACATAAGGTCAATAAAGGGGGTATGACAGTAGTTATGAACAGGGCTGACTATGTAGCTGAAGCCATCAGACAACTTAGTAACACTAACAAATATTCTGTGTTGAAGGGTGACCCTACTCAGGTTTTCACCCAGGAACTGAAAGATATTTTGGATGAGGGGATGGAACAGGGTCATCTTGATGTAGCCACTTGTAAATATCTGCTACCAGATCATCCCAGGATTCCCCTGTTCCATCACTTCCCTAAGGTTCACAAGTCTGTTGTGAATGTAAAAATACGCCAAATAGTTGGTGGAGTCGTATCTCTGCTTTGTAATCTTTCTGAATGGACAAACAGGATTCTACAGCCATTAGTTACCTCTTTATCCTCTCACTTGAGAGATACTAAACATCTCTTGAGTTTAACTAACAATGTCAAGTGGACAGGGGAAAGCAGATGGCTCACAGTTGATGCAGTATCCCTTTACTCGTGCATCCCCCATGATAAGGGACTTGAAGCCATATGCTTTTTCCTTGAACACTTCACTGATTTCTCAGAAGACTTTCAGATCTATTTGGTTAAGGTTGTGGGTTTTTTACTAACCCATAACTTCTTCTATTTTGAGGATTGCTACTATCTCCAAAGATGTGGAACAGCGATGGAAGCTAAATTTGCTCCATCGTATGCTAATCTTTTCCTAGGTTTCTGGGAATTTTTCCACATCTTTGGAGATAGTAACCCGTATCGGGCCTATATATCACTTTATAAGAGATATATAGACGACCTGATTTTTATATGGACAGGTTCTCAGACACAAGCTGATGAGTTTATCAACTATTTGAACAGTAATCATTTGAACTTACCATTTACCCATGAGTACAACATGACGAGTATTAATTATCTTGACCTTACCCTAGAAGGACTCTGTAATGGGGAAATTATGACTAAGTCTTTCAGAAAACCTATTTCTGGTTATTCTGTATTGGATGGCACTAGTTGCCACCCTAAACATGTTCCACAGGCAATAGCTAAGGGTGAATTTATTATACTAAAGCGCAATTGTTTGGATCCTAATGATTATAAGATTCTGGCATGTGAGCTGGAACATAGACTTAAACAGAGGGACTACCCACCTAAGGCAGTGAGGAAAGCTAAGCAGGTTGTTTCAATTAGATCTAGAAGCAATCTGTTAGATGATAATTCCTGCAAAAGATCTATCAATCAGTTTGAAGGTGTTACTTTTGTAACTAATCATAGTAGTCAATTTTTAGCAGTATGTTCAATTATCCGTAAACATTTTCACATACTTAAGGCTGACGATAAATTGGTGTCAACAGTGGACAAAGGACATAGATGCTCCAATAGAAAAAGCCCCACTCTGGGGAATTTATTGTCTCCCACTATGTTACCCAGTATACAGAATACAGCCAGTTCATGGTTAAAACATCCAGGCATGTTTAGATGTGGCCATTCTAAGTGTAAACCCTGTGGCTATGCTAATATTTCAACTACCTTTGGTAGCTTTGTCACTGGAAAAACATATGAGATTAAATTTTATATGAATTGCACATCTAAATATGTCATATATCTTATCGAATGCGCGCTGTGTAGGGTCCAGTATATTGGAATCACTTCAAGAGACATCAATACGAGAATTAGGGAACATCTATCCTCCTTTAAGACCACTAGGCCCTCTACACCGATTGTACAACACTTCGGTTTGTTTCATGGAGGAGATCTTTCCTCCTCATGGTGCGCTATTGACAAAATTAGCAAACCTAAAAGAGGTGGTGATATAGATTTGATCCTACAAAAGAGAGAGGCCTACTGGATATTCACTTTGGGGACTAGGGTTCCCAAAGGTTTGAACTCGAAATATGATATTATGAATATTTGGGAATAGGGTCTGAGCATTATACAGATTATAATACAGACTATAATAGGACTACATACTTAGCTTTGTAACTTGTATCATAGTATAAGCGTTCTGGTACTAGCACTGTTGTAGTACTGTCACAATGTAGCTCATCCTACTTTTGATATCACGTTTGTATTTCTTATATTACGTTATCTTATCATGAGCACATACCATGTATTTCAGTGTTGAATATTTGCCTGTTTACTGTGATAGTTTTGAAGTTCAGATGCCTATATCGATACCATTATATGCCTTTGCGATTACATTTACCTCTGATTATTACATTTATGTTACATTTATACAGTATATTTTATATGCCATTGCTCTTTATGCAGCGTATTTTGTAATAGGTTTTCTTTCATACGCTGACTAATACATTTCCGTTTATTTCTGTGAGCTATTTGTCGGTGTGTTTTAGCATATCATGTTACTCTATCTAGAAATGGTTAATCTTTCGTACAGCGGAAGGGTGTGATTTATTTTTTGACCAATTGTATTAGGTTACTGATTATTTTAACAGGTGTGTCTCTAGGTACTACAGGCTATGACTACGGCTTTTGGGCTGAAACGCGTAAGCCATTAGTGCCACACCATTTGCTGTATGAAAGTTTTGATGTTGCTGCCATTACCAAGTGTTTGGTTTTTATTGAAGTGTTGTCTTATTTGAAGAAGAAGAAATAAAGTTTGGATTTTACTTTACCCATCTTGTGGTGAATTCTCATCTGTTTGTATACTTTTGCTGATGCCGGTTCATTCATCACATATTTTGGTGTCGGAGGAGGTGTGAGCAGGAGTAGCGCTATCATTGGATCAGAGGAATAGAGGACTTCACTGGGCGTGACCTGGAGCGGCTTGTTTCCCCTACGAGGACGCTAAGCCTAACCGGTGAAGAAGCGAGAGCATTTTCAAAAAGGTATATGGAGATATTGATGCCCGCTGCAAGAGTCCAGTAAGCTAGGCTTAAGAGTGAGTGGGGTGTATCTATAAGCAGTGGGATTCCCTTTCCCTAAGTGACTATCAGTTTATGCGCTTATACTCCGTTTACCGTTTGAGTTTGTATCTACGGACTTTCACTGTTCAGAGTTTGCTCTGTTTGCACATTTTCCATTACACATGTATCATAGAACCGTTGGGGAGCCACGGAACCGGACCAGCCCTAATTTACATTAACCTTTAGTTGCCATGTTTGTAGCATGAGCAACAACTAACACATAAAATATTAACCCAGCAAATAAAAACTTTTGATACACAAGGCTACATATCTGAGACTATTATTTCTTATAGCCATTATGAATAGTGACATAGGTCACAACTTAATAATATTTCAAGGTATTATAGAATAAACTGATTCCTCATCCTTCCTCCCCTCTTGATTGCTCATGTGCAGAACTATGTGGGGGGAGCCCCTTTTTTCCAGGTAATCTTGAGCCTCAGATGGAGAGTCAAAAAACCTCGGCCCTTTCGATGTAATTGAAATTTGTAAAGCTTAGGAGCCAGCCCATTTTTGTTTCAGAACCTGGGTTACGCTTGCTTATTGATTGGCTGAATGTAGTCACCAATAAGCAAGCGCTATCCAGGGTGCTGAACCTAAAATGGGCCGGCTTCTAAGCTTTACATTCCTGATTTTTAAATAAAGATAGCAAGAAAACAAAGAAAAGTTGATAATAGGAGTAAATTAGAAAGTTGCTTAAAATTACGTGCTCTATCGGAATCAATACCGAAAAAAATTGGATTTATATCCCTTTAAAGTAAAAAAAGAATCAAACTTTATGGTTTCCATTATAGAATAGACATTTTAATGATATCTTATTATGTAAAATTTTGAATTTACAGAGGCTCTCTCCAACTAATGCATGGCAATGCTATATTATTGCATCAATACATTTTCACGTAACCTAAATAAATTTACATTTATTCCTGCTAAATTAATACCTCAAATATACTTTCTGATTTATATAGCTAAAGGTTCAATTGCCAAATTGAACAATTTGGGTGATAAAGGACTGATGTCTGATGCCTTTATGCAAATTAATTAAGTTTGAAATGTATCAATTTATTATCACTCTTGCAGTTGGAGCTTTGTATAAAGCTTTAATTAAGTTTATATATTTATCTCCCATATTATATCTAATGGATGTGAAGAATCACTAATTATCAAAGTAATTAAACTCCAAAAATAATAGTTATCTTAGTGGTGCAGACAATAAAATATTTTGTAGCAACTTAGTTTTCCTATGTAGAATGTGGGGCAGTAACACAATGTAATATATATATCACTCCTTCTGGTTTACAATTGATAAAGTGGCGGATTTCATTATCCCTAACACTATTTGCTGATTATATCTTTGTCCTTAGCATAAATTTATAGGGAAAAAAAACAAAAAAGGTTGAAAGACTGTATTGGGTAACATAGATATTATATTTGTGCTGATATATCTATTACCAGTGTAGCTAAGCATTTCCACCTCTTCCATCAAACTAAAACTGAATCACAAAAATGTGTTGGTATAGATATGGGCATTGTAAATGGGAGAGGGGGAAATCAAGATAAATGAGATATATATATATATATATATATATATATATATATATATATATATATATATATATATATATCTCACTCACTCTCTCACCCTATGGACTTAATGATAAAATAGCTTATACCTGTTTCTTAGGAGAATAACTGGATTGCAGCATATGTTGCTCCAAAATTTATACATATCATTCTGCATGAATGGTGCCCTCACAGATGTGCAAGTTACCCATGACATGGGCACTGACACACCCCCATACCATGAGAGATGTTGGCTTTTAGACCTGAAGCTGATAACTGCTTGGATGATCCTTTTCCTCTTTGGCCCAGAAAACACGATGGCTGTTTTTTCCAAAAATGATTTGAAATGTTGACTCGTTGGACCACAAAATACGATTTCACTATGCTACTACCCATCTCAGATGAGAATGAGCCCAGAGTAGTCAGCAGCGCTTCTGGACAATGTTGATGTATGGTTTCTGTTTTGCATAGTAAAGCCTTAACTTGCATCTGGGGATGCAGCAGCAAATGGTGTTGACTGACAAAGGTTTACCAAAGTATTACCGAGCCCATGTCAGGATATCCATTACAGACTCATTACGGTTTTTGAGACAGTGACGTCTGAGTGATCAGAGCTCACGTGCATTCAGAAGTGGTTTTCAGCCAGATTCCTTGAATCTTTAAATTATATTGTGCACTGTAGAATGTGAGATGCCCAAAATCCTAACAATTTGTCTTTGGGGAATGTTGTTCTCAAAGTGTTGAATTATTCACTGACGCATCTGTTGGCAGATTGGCGAGCCTCGACCCATCCTTGCTCTTGAAGGATTTATATACTATGATTACATGATTGTCTCATGTTTCACATCACATTCTTATTTCAACTTGTCACATCGCTATTAGTCCAAAATTGCCCCATCCCAACTTTTTTGGAACGTGTTGCAGTCATCAGATTTGAAATTAGTGTATATTTTCAAAAATACATTAAATTTAAAAAGTAAAACATCAAATAATGTGTTTTTAATAAAGTACAGGGTGAATTGAATTTTCAAATGATTTTTTTTTTTTTTTTGCATTTTCCATACTGTCCCAACTTTTTCGGCATTGAGGGTGTTGAAGTTTAAAAATAACCTATACAGAGGGTGAAGAAGAATATACCAGAGAAATCTCAAACTGGTTGCATTCTTCTGTATATTTAGCAAGTAGGATTGTATAATGGTTTTTCGCAGGGCAATCAATGTTACGTATATATAAGACTAGAATATGAGTGGAGCGCAAGTGATAATGGGTTTATTGCAATGGTTTGCGCTCATCGGGCTTACTGCTCGTATTATGAGTTGAAAGTAAACACGATCTCATGAGTTCAATCGCGATTTATGCTAGAATGATTACCACAACTTCAGAGCTCTAGTTAACTATTTCACAAAACATAAAAGTTGCACAAAACACATCAAAAATATCATATAAAGTACACTTACACTCATAATAACACCATCTAATAAAAATGATTCAAAAATAATATTGCACACAAAAGTTAAAACAATGATAAAGGCTCAAAGATAGCCACAATTTATTTTATATAATTATAATTTAAAACATCAGAAATTGTATATATTATTTGTGCCAACAACCAAACTCCTATGCCAATTTATCAAAGCTGAAATAAATTCTTAGTTACTTACAATTAAGACCAGTTCTAAAATATATATTTATTAGCAAAGATAAATTACTTAGCACTAAGGATTTGTTTTAAAATACACAGGCTATGAAATACAAGGTTAAAATACAATTTATTCCTTTAAGTCTGCTAATTACAGCAACAATGGATGTTTGTTTTAAAAGTTTACCTATATTTAGCAACCTCTTATACTTTACCAGATATAATTAAATCGATAAATAAAAAGAGAGAAGCGCTCAACCTGGGAACGAACAATAGCATAATAGCTTGTTCTATGGCTTGTTACCACCCTAGAAGCAGCCTCTTTTTGCTCAATATGTGCCTTTCACAGAAAAGAACTTTCCTGTAGCATATCAGTCTGATCCTGACTTCACAGTACAGTCCAGCCCCGAAATACCAGGCAATCCCTTTCTGAACAAGAGAAACAGCAAAACCCCAGACGTACGTTTCGGCCTATTGTGGGCCTCGTCAGTGAGGTGCAGCCAATAATTAAATCGATATTCAGCTTCTAATATTTCTCAATAGGTCCAATTTCACCTCAGAATATAAAAGAAGTGTTTTGCATATGGAAAAGTAAGGGTAGCTATAATGCTTATAATAACTGCAGCAGTTATCCGTCCAGGGTTTCAGCAAATAGTTTTCCAGCCAAAGTTAGCCAAAGTTAGCCTTAGTTAGCCTCCTTCTCTCTCTATGCTTGGGGTTAAATCATGTGATATAACCCCACCCCTTTTTCTTATGTACCATCATTGGTGAATTGGTTTGGGAGGCCCTTTGAAGCTGAACATCTCATTGGACCCCTAGAAATGCATCGCTGCTTAGGGATACACATCTTTAACAGTCAAATCTTTTGACTGCAATTCTCGCATCGCAACACTGGGGGCAGCAGACAGACAAACAGTTCATTTTAATTTTTTCTATACAGTAAAAACATTTCTTTAAAAATGTTCATTTAAAATGCCATAATTTCTTTATATAAATAAGTTACATGTTCAAATCCACATGGGTCACACAGTATCATTTTTCCTGATCATTTTAAAACAACATGTGAATGTGTTTCACTTAAAATGTAAAAAATGCATTTAAACCATATTTTCTATGAAACAATTTAAGGATTATAATATCTTTATCCTGGATTCAATTTCCTTCTTAAGCCATCCACTCAACATCACATACATGCTTTGAGATCAGCAAATATATGTGGTTTCCACACAATTATATCTACATTGGATTATTATCCCATACAGATTAATATTTCATATCTGTATGTTTCTTTTTAAGTGTATAAAACACATAGGATATTATTTAAAATACCATTTATCTGTGTACTTACTAGATGCCTGAAATGAAAGAAATAATTGTTAGATATGTTAAACATTCATATATCTATTTGCAATATTTATCAATCTCAGCAAATATTGATCTAATATGAATGTTATTTGTCTCTGCTTCTTAGGTGCACAATCTCCCATATTCATGTGTTTTTAAAAAATAAAAAAAATTCAGAGGTTAAGACATTTTGAAATTTTTGTCTGAATATTTATTTGAGTATTCCCTTATATGAAGATTATATAGATAATTTCTTTTGCAAGATTTTTTTTTTTTTAATTCTCTTCATGTTATACAGTGACTTCAAATGCCAATTGTCTGGGATCTACACATGGGAAATTCCGCAGGGGAAATTCACACTTATGTGACATAAATAATTTCTTCAGCTAAAACTGGTTTTCCATATGAATCTCATTAAGCCTAAAAGAAAGATCCCAGACATTGAGTCTATATTAGCTCAGGGGATCCTGTAACTTAGGTAATGAAACAAATGCTTTCTCTTTTAAATAACTTAAATGTTATCTTAATTAGGAGAAGCATATAGCCAAATGTTTTTTTCTAAGATTACTTTGAAAACAATTTATTTTGATGATTGGGACACAGGCTTATGCTGTATCTTGTGTACTCAAAATAAGTGGGTGCTAAATTACACACAGTGACATTTGGAATTTTACAAATAAAATGAATTATTTGGTGTATACAACCATCTATATATATTAAATAATAATAATAATAATATATATATATATATATATATATATATATATATATATATATATATAAAATAACATTCACAGATCGTCTGACATGGATATGTGTGTATATATATATATATATATATATATATATATATATATATATATATATATATATATATATATATATATATGTAGATATGTATTTACAGACATATAAACACATAAATACATATTAGATTTGTGCACAATTGAAAAATTTGGTTTGCTTCGTTTCGGGCCGTAACAAAATTCGGTTTGAGACTTTGTAATAATTCGGTATGTGTCGGTAATTCGGTTTCAGAATTTATTCGTGTCGCTTTGAATTTTGAAATTCAGATGCAATCGAAACCGTTACCAAATTATTATTAATGTCGGACCGAATCTTTATTACGGACTGAATCGTTATTGCTAGCTAATGTACCGGCGATTGCCGAAATAAAATTATGTTAAACCGCCGCTGCCACCCATGCTGCCACTAAATAAAGCTAATAACCCCTAAATCGCCGTTCCCCCACATCACTAACACTACCTAAAGCTATTAACCCCTAAACTGCACCCCCCACATCGCCAACACAAACTCAACCTATTAACCCCTAAACTGCCTTTCCGAAACATTGCCAACAAAAACTAAACCTATTAACCCCTAAACCACACACCCCCATATTTCCAACACTAACTAAACCTATTAACCCCTAAACCGCCAATCCGAAACATTGGCGACAGGAACTAAACCTATTAACCCCTAAACCACACCCCCCTCACATCGCCGACATGAACTAAACCTATTAACACCTAAACTGCACCCCCCCACATTTCCGACATGAACTAAACCTATTAACCCCTAAATCGCACCCCCACATTGCCGACACTAACTAAAGCTATTAACCCCTAAACCGCCGGCCCCCACATCGCAACAACCTAAATTAAACTATATTAACCCCTAAACCTAAGACCCCCTAAACCTAACCCCAAAACTAACCCTAACCCTAAACCTAACCCTAAACCTAACACCCCCTAACTTTAACATAATTAAAATGTAACTAAATTAAAGTTACAATTATTAACTAATAATACCTATTTAAATCTAAATACAAACGGCTAGATTACGAGTTTTGCGTTATGAGTAAAAAAGCAGCATTAAGCCTCATAACGCTGCTTTTTTACTACCACTGCTATTACAAGTCTTGTAGGTACAGCTGTCCCACACACTTTTTTGGCCATACCGCAAATTAACTTACGCAATTTGCGTATAGTCTTTTTGCAATGGGACTTCCATAACGCTGGTATAACAAGCTGTTTTTTTTAGGCCAAAAAGTGAGCGGTGCACCCTATCCCGCAAGATTCGTAACGCATTCTAAAGTCAGAAGTTATGAGTTTTACACTACAAAGCTGTAGTATAAAACTCATAACTAAAGTTCTAAAAAGTACACTAACACCCATAAACTACCTATTAACCCCTAAACCGAGGCCCTCCCGCATTGCAAACCCTAAAATAAAATTATTAACACCTAATCTGCCGCTCTGGACATCGTCGCCACTAGAATAAACATATTAACCCCTAAACCGCCACACTTCCGCATCGCAAACACTAGTTAAATATTATTAACCCCTAATCTGCTGTCCTTAACATTGCCGCAACCTACATTACAGTTATTAACCCCTAATCTGCCGACCCCCAACGTCGCCGCCACTATACTAATGTTATTAACCCCTAAACCTAAGTCTAACCCTAACCTTAACACCCACTAACTTAAAGGGACACTGTACCCAAAAATTTTCTTTCGTGATTCAGATTGAGCATGACATTTTAAGCAACTTTCTAATTTACTCCTATTATCAAATTTTCTTCATTCTCTTGGTATCTTTATTTGAAATGCAAGAATGTAAGTTTAGATGCCGGCCCATTTTTGGTGAACAACCTGGGTTGTCCTTGCTGATTGGTAGATAAATTTATTCACCAATAAAAAAGTGCTGTCCAGAGTACTGAAACCAAAAAAAAGCTTAGATGCCTTCTTTTTCAAATAATGATAGCAAGAGAACGAAGAAAAATTGATAATAGGAGTAAATTAGAAAGTTGCTTAAAATTGCATGCTCTTTCTGAATTACAAAAGAAAAAATTTGGGTTCAGTGTCCCTTTAAATATAATTAAAATAAATTGAAAGAAAACCTACTATTAATAACTAACTAAATAATACTTACCTGTAAAATAAACCCTAAGCTAGCTACAATATAACTAATAATTACATTGTAGCTATCTTAGGGTTTATTTTTATTTTACAGGCAAGTTTGTATTTATTTTAAAAAGGTAGAATAGTTACTAAATAGTTATTAACTATTTAATAACTACCTAGCTAAAATAAATACAAATGTACCTGTAAACTAAAACCTAACCTGTCTCACACTAACACCTAACCTTACACTACAATTAAATAAATTACCTAAATTAAATACAATTACCTAAATTATAAATTACAAAAAAACCCCCACTAAATTACACAAAATAAAAAACAAATTACAAGATATTTAAACTAATTACACCTAATCTAATAGCCCTATCAAAATAAAAAAAGCCCTACAAAATAAAAAAAAAACCTACCCTAAACTAAACTACCAATAGCCAATAAAAGGGCCTTTTGCGGGGCATTACCCCAAATAAATCAGCTCTTTACCTGTAAAAAAAATACAAACAACCCCCCAACAGTAAAACCCACCACCCACACAACCAACCCCCTAAATAAAATGCTAACTAAAAAACCTAAGCTCCCCATTGCCCTGAAAAGGGCATTTGGATGGGCATTGCCCTTAAAAGGGCATTTAGCTGTATTGCAGCCCAAAGCCCTAACCTAAAAATAAAACCCACCCAATAAACCCTTAAAAAAACCTAACACTAACCCCTAAAGATCCAGTTTTGAAGAGCCGACATCCATCCTCAACGAAGGCGGGAGAAGTCCTCAGCAAAGCGGCAAGAAGTCCTCAATGAATCCAGGAGAAGTCTTCATTCAAGCCGGGAGAAGTGGTCATCCAGACAGGCAGAAGTCTTCATCCAGACGGCATCTTCTATCTTCATCCATCCGGCGCGGAGCGAGTCCATCTTCAAGACATCCGACACGGAGCATCCTCTTCTTCCGACGACTACCCGATGAATGAAGGTTCCTTTAAGTGACTTCATCCAAGATGGTGTCCCTTAGATTCCGATTGGCTGATAGAATTTTATCAGCCAATTGGAATTAAGGTTGAAAAAATCCTATTGGCTGATAAAATCAGCCAATAGGATTGAACTTCAATTCTATTGGCTGATCCAATCAGCCAATAGGATTGAGCTCGCATTCTATTGGCGAATTGTAACTTACCTATATTAACCCCTAAACCTAACACCCCCTAACTTTAACATAATTAAAATAGAGCTAAATTAAAGTTACAATTATTAACTAAATAATACATATTAAAACTAAATACACACTTACCTGTGAAATAAAACCTAAGCTATCTACCATATAACTAATAGTTATATCGTAGCTAGCTTAGTTTTTATATTTCTTTCACAGGTAAGTTTGTATTTATTTTAACTAGGTAGACTAGTTAGTAAATAGTTTATTTACTAACTACCTAGTTAAAATAAATACAAACTTACTTGTGAAATAAAAATAAAACCTGGGGGGGGCGTGTCCAGGCAGCGCCGGGAGAGGACGCAAATTCATTGATCTCCAGCCTGAGATTCCAAATACTTCAATTTATCTTGAAATTGATCTGCATACGTGATGAAATATTGCTCAGCCACCGACACGAAAGTGGTCTGATCACGAAAACACCTACTTTTAGGGTATTTACTGCGTCTATATCCTGATCTGGACTGATGAGGCCTTAGTACGCAAGATCCTCGACACCCTCTCCCGGTGCGCCGAATATAACAGCTAACCTTAGAGAATCTATCAACTGGTGCATAATAATGGTTTACATCGAGGAGGCTCATAAGATGCAGCAGGTCTTGCAACAAGATTTGACCCGTCAATTAGCTAACTGCTTCTCAGTCCTATCCGATATACTAACAGCAGCAATGACGGGAACAGCTAGTGATTCCCTAGATAACACGGAGGCCGAAGTCACACCGCAAGAGACATTACTGGAGTGCCCTTTAGTACTATCTTACCAGCTCCCACTGCTTGACTGCTATTATGCTAACTCTGGGGTTACTTCTCAAGATCAGAACAACTCATCACTCACTGATCACACAATACGGAAGCCTGAGGACAAGACAACAGCGTGGGTTTTCACAGCAATGTCGATGAGGATTCTGCAGATCCCGACGCCGCAAGCTTCCACAGCTGATCCAGGCTATACTAGAATGTCTCTCAGCTATGACTGCGATTTAGAAGGCCCTAGTTTTCGGATGGTCAGAGAGACAGGACTGACATGACAGAGGAACAAAACAACAGAGTCATCCCTACAAACAAAGGTCTGTGTGGACACCACAGCAGTTCAACCCACTACAGGGGTACACCTGTGACCTGATATCCCTACTGAGACGTTGCATGAACCTCGGATTGCACACAACAGATGGTCTGGCGCAATATCTTCAGCGCTGTTATCCACAGCCTCTCATGTCACAGCGTTCCCAATTAAGGCAGTAACCGAGCTGCAGATGGAGCTGGCTGACACTTACCTCCAGCACGGTGGAGACTTTCTTGGACAAATTCAGAAATCTGGTATAGGTTAGATTATTGGCTTACTGGAGTCTTACACACTGAGTATTATACTAAGAGCCACTCATGTTGCTATATGGTTACTTTATAATTAACACTATGACATTGTTGTATGCAGAGTATGTGTTAGGCTGTTGGTTAAATGGGCATGCTAGTTACTAATGCTCACTGTTATTTATTATCTCCAGTCCCTTGCTATTTTCTGAATGGTTCTCGCTATGCTGACCTTATTTATATGGAGAGGGATGACCTTGCCCACTGCTGCTTATTTCCTACCTTAGACTAGAAATGGTGCGGGTATCCCCAAGCTTGGAAGGCCTTTTTATGTCATAATGTATTAGTCCTATATATTTTCTCAGGGCCTAACACCTTAAAGGGGCAGTATACACTAATTTTCATATAACTGCATGTATTAGACACTACTATAAAGAATAAGATGCACAGATACTTATATAAAAATCCAGTATAAAACTGTTTAAAAACTTACTTAGAAGCTCTCAGTTTAGTCCTGTTGAAAAGGTAGTTGAAAAGCCCACTGCAAGTGGGAAATAAGACACTCCCCCCCTGCTTTTGCATATGAAAGATCCTTTACACAAACAGGAGCAAGCTGGAGTAGGTATTAGGGATGGGCGAATGTTTCTAAAAATTTGAAATTTAAAACGAATTTTGATACATTTGTTCGTTCGAATCGAATTTCGAATGTTTATATAACATTCTAACATTCTATTTTCGAATTTTCGTTTTCGAATTTTTCAATAAAATTTGAAAATATTTGTTCGAATAATAGAATGTTTAGCTATGTATTCATTCAATTTCGAAAGGTAATATTCGAATTCGAATGTGACATTCGAATTCGAATGTGACATTCAAATTTGAAATAGTATTTGTAGTCTACAACTGTGTTTAATAAATGTAATATCACATTTGAATTTGAAATAGTATTTCTAGTCTACAACTGTGTTTAATAAATGTAATATCACATTTGAATTTGAAATAGTATTTCTAGTCTAATACTGTGTTTTAAATGTGATATTCGATTCAAATGTGATATTCGATTTGAATGTGACATTCGAATTCGAAATAGTATTTCTAGTCTAATACTGTGTTTTATAAATGTAATATTCGAATGTGACATTTGATTCGAATGTGACATTCGAAATAGTGTTTCTAGTCTACAATTGTGTTTTATATATGTAATATTCGAATTTGAATGTGATATTCGAATGTAACATTCAAATTCAAATGTAACATTCAAATTCAAATGTGATATTCGAATGTGACATTCGAAAATCGAATTTTTAAGAATATTCGTTCTTATCAACATTCTATTATGTTAATCGAATTTCTACAATAACATTTGTTCTAACATTCGAAGTAGGTATCTGACGATATTCTCATAAAACTTTGGGGCTTGGTTAGGAGTCTGAAAATCAGAGCAATGTTATTTAATAATAAGCAAAAATTTAATTTTTAAAAAAAAACTAAACTTTATGGGCTATATAAATATATCATCTACAAAACATTTATACAAAGAAAAAATGAGTGTATAATGATCCCTTTAAGTTTATTTCTTTGTTACCAACACTAACCTAAGTTCTCTCATGTTGATATGTATTTTTAAACACCTACATGTGCTCAGGCAGTAAATCATTAGCATGTTGAATGAAAACAGCTTTAGGGTTTGTTGGACGTCCATGTTTTTTTTTTTTTTTTAAATATATAACGCCTCTTATACTTTTACTTATTATAACTATGCTACTTTATGTAGGTTCAGCCCCCCCAGATATCCTCATATAAGGAAGTCCTACTTACTAGACCACTTACTTTCTGCTTGGGGATAACTATACCACCCTCTTGGATGGAGGGCTCTCCTCACTTCCTATCGCCCGGGTATAGGGCCCATACTAGGGTGGTAGGGTTCAAATTACCAATGCCTGCAGAGGGATATATTCTTATTCTTATCCTTATACTTCACTACTAGTATAGCTAGAACCTAGACCTAGGATTATAGATATCACAGTATTTTATTGTTGCACAAGTATTGTTAGTTTTTTTTTATCTATTATGTGACTTCTCACGTATTGCTGCACATACTAACAACTGGTCCTGTATATACCAAGCAATAATTCAGATGAATGTGTAATGTCGTTATATAGTACATATTAAGATTCATAATAGATGGTTTTGTTTATCCTTTGTAATCCTGTGTTCATATAAGGGTATTTTTCTAAATACTTGTTCTCCCTGATATCTTACCTTTCACCTGCCTAATGAAGAACCCAAGAGAGTGCTATTTATATATAGGACTAATTTATACTATGCTATCTTCAGTATGCCATACTACTTCCACCCTCTATGCACCATAATTGTGAATACATTAGTAGTAATAGGGTGTCTATCTTTGGATATGTATCACTACACTATCCCAAGGTCTAAGTATTGTACTGTTCATAACATATGTACCCTTTAATTTTTGTGATATTATGGTTCTGGGGGATGGACAATGTATAAATTAGTTATCGCTTGTTATCCGAGGTCTAACTGTGACAGTTAGTGATGCTAAAAGGTTGATATGGTGCCATCTATATATATATATATATATATACAACATCCATGTTTTATGCTATTCAATTTCATGCCATAACCCTGTGCCGTCCCAGAAAGCTATGCCCCCCCCCTCATTAAGACAATATTTTAGCATTATGTCACGCAGTTTCTATTTTACTGGTTCACAGTTATATATTTTGTGAATGTGACTTAATTTCAAATTTAAGAAAAATTCCCAGTTTATTATCTGGGATTATTAACTAGCGACTTTTTGTCTGCTATATACTCTAATCAGATTATAAATTATGTGCCATGGTCCAAAAGTGACCGTATATCATTCTAGTTCTTCCACCTCCAGCAATTCAAGGTATATTGCATAGGTTCAAGAGTAGCTCATATACAGGCTTAATCACGTGATGTCACACACATAGGCCTCTAGTTATCAAGCTCCGTAAGGAGCTTGATGACCCCTGTTTCTGGCGAGTCTGAAGACTCGCCAGAAACAGCAGTTATGAAGTAGCGGACACAAAGACCGCTGCTCCATAACCTGTCCGTCTGCTCTGAGCAGGCGGACAGACATTGCCGGAAATCAACCCGATCGAGTACGATGAGGTTGATTGACACCCCCCTGCTGGCGGCCTATTGGCCGCGAGTCTGCAATGGGCAGCGTTGCACCAGCAGCTCTTGTGAGCTGCTGGTGCAATGCTGAATACGGCGAGCGTATTGCTCGCCATATTCAGCGAGGTCTGTCGGACCTGATCCGTACTGTCGGATCCGGTCCGACAGACCTTGATAACTTGGGGCCATAGTGTTTGGTCTTTTGGAGAAAGGCTGAATGAGCTTGAGGAGTTTTGCACAAGACTGCACTGATTCTTGGAAATTTCACATGGATACAGAAGTCTTTGAGATATCCCCAGTACCTAGGTATGTGAGTGGAGAAAATCCTTACCGTTGTGTGCAGCTGTTTTGGGGAATAACCCTGTTCACTGGGGAATTGGTGACTGTTTCCTTTTTGAAAAAGTTACATTGTTTCTAAACTGTTGCTTACAATACACAAAGCACTTTGGAGGTAAGCTTATTGCTTTTATCTGTACACAGCATTACACATATGCACACTGGTATACTGGACTATACACCTGCTACAGCTTTAAAATTGTTTGTGCATATGACAGCTATGGAAGCCTTTGCTGTATTAAAAAAAGTGTGCATTCTACCATCCATTAAGCTTGCTTTGTTGCTTCAAAAGGAACTTCTGTTTCTGGATATACCATCTATCATTTGTAGTTATCATTGGATAACTTTATCTTTCCAGTGGATTGATTCATGGACAAAATTAAGTGTAAACCCTCTCTCTGATTATAATATTTAAGTACATTGTCTTGTACCCTTAGCAAATAACGTTTAATTACTAAGCATATTGTTTAAATGTTGTTCAGGTATACAATGGTGCCTATTTACATATGCTGCATGCAAAGGGGCAATTAAAAAAAACTGCATAGATCCTTTTTTTTTATCCATGACAGCAATTCCCTTCCTTAAAAGTTGGGGCTGTCTTCTGGTAAGGTGTTGCAAAGTTGTTTGATTATTCCTTTCTCCCATGAACACTTAGTGATGTCACAGTACTGCTTTCAAATGAGAAGTCTGCATTTATTGTATATACAGGGAGTGCAGAATTATTAGGCAAGTTGTATTTTTGAGGATTAATTTTATTATTGAACAACAACCATGTTCTCAATGAACCCAAAAAAACTCATTAATATCAAAGCTGAATATTTTTGGAAGTAGTTTTTAGTTTGTTTTTAGTTTTAGCTATTTTAGGGGGATATCTGTGTGTGCAGGTGACTATTACTGTTCATAATTATTAGGCAACTTAACAAAAAACAAATATATACCCATTTCAATTATTTATTTTTACCAGTGAAACCAATATAACATCTCAACATTCACAAATATACATTTCTGACATTCAAAAACAAAACAAAAACAAATCAGTGACCAATATAGCCACCTTTCTTTGCAAGGACACTCAAAAGCCTGCCATCCATGGATTCTGTCAGTGTTTTGATCTGTTCACCATCAACATTGCGTGCAGCAGCAACCACAGCCTCACAGACACTGTTCAGAGAGGTGTACTGTTTTCCCTCCTTGTAAATCTCCCATTTGATGATGGACCACAGGTTCTCAATGGGGTTCAGACCAGGTGAACAAGGAGGCCATGTCATTAGATTTTCTTCTTTTATACCCTTTCTTGCCAGCCACGCTGTGGAGTACTTGGACGCGTGTGATGGAGCATTGTCCTGCATGAAAATCATGTTTTTCTTGAAGGATGCAGACTTCTTCCTGTACCACTGCTTGAAGAAGGTGTCTTCCAGAAACTGGCAGTAGGACTGGGAGTTGAGCTTGACTCCATCCTCAACCCGAAAAGGCCCCACAAGCTCATCTTTGATGATACCAGCCCAAACCAGTACTCCACCTCCACCTTGCTGGCGTCTGAGTCGGACTGGAGCTCTCTGCCCTTTACCAATCCAGCCACGGGCCCATCCATCTGGCCCATCAAGACTCACTCTCATTTCATCAGTCCATAAAACCTTAGAAAAATCAGTCTTGAGATATTTCTTGGCCCAGTCTTGACGTTTCAGCTTGTGTGTCTTGTTCAGTGGTGGTCGTCTTTCAGCCTTTCTTACCTTGGCCATGTCTCTGAGTATTGCACACCTTGTGCTTTTGGGCACTCCAGTGATGTTGCAGCTCTGAAATATGGCCAAACTGGTGGCAAGTGGCATCTTGGCAGCTGCACGCTTGACTTTTCTCAGTTCATTGGCATTTATTTTGCGCCTTGGTTTTTCCACACGCTTCTTGCGACCCTGTTGACTATTTTGAATGAAACGCTTGATTGTTCGATGATCACGGCTTCAGAAGCTTTGCAATTTTAAGAGTGCTGCATCCCTCTGCAAGATATCTCACTATTTTTGACTTTTCTGAGCCTGTCAAGTCCTTCTTTTGACCCATTTTGCCAAAGGAAAGGAAGTTGCCTAATAATTATGCACACCTGATATAGGGTGTTGATGTCATTAGACCACACCCCTTCTCATTACAGAGATGCACATCACCTAATATGCTTAATTGGTAGTAGGCTTTCGAGCCTATACAGCTTGGAGTAAGACAACATGCATAAAGAGGATGATGTGGTCAAAATACTCATTTGCCTAATAATTCTGCACTCCCTGTATGTATAGTATTGTAAACTTTAAAATATGGTTGATTATAATATTACATTGATTTAGTAATGGATAGTGTTGTACAGTTTCTTTTGTGAGAGAGTGTCTCTATATTGGATTATTTGCCATTAAGGCATTGGAAGAATCCACAAGCTAAATCAATAAAAAGTTAAAAGAGTGCTTGATTCCCTGTCTTCTTTATAATAAGTGGATCTCACTATCATTTTTCTTTCTTTAAAGTTTTTTGAAAAACTGTGTATTTATGGGTCTGCACCACTCCCTCTAAAGAGGGTGTTACTTATTTAGCTTTATTACAGTGATAATAATTACTTCCCTCGCATACTTGCATATGCTAGCCCATATACTAATTGGGAGGTCTATTAAACTATATCTCATTCTAGTTAACCTCCATTGATACTCATTATTTCATGTAGTTCCAAGAGGGTCCTCCCTTTAGCATAGGAGGTTTCTATAAATATATAAAAGGAGGTTTTAGCTGTATTTGCCTATCATTGCTTGATTTATATGTCATTATATGAATGTTTGTATTGTTGTACCTATATTGCGATACTTGGGGAATATATTCTCACCAAATAACGACTATATACTGGCTTAGCCTAACTTCATTGATCTTAATCCCCACACAATGGCCCCAAGTTATCAAGGTCTGTCGGACCTGATCTGACAGTGCGGATTAGGTCCGACAGACATCGCTGAATTCAGTATTGCACCAGCAGCTCACAAGAGCTGCTGGTGCAACCCCACACCCTGCAGACTCGCGCCCAATAGGCCGCCAGCAGGGCGTCAATCAATCAGGGGGTGTCAATCAACCCGATCGTACTCGATCGGGTTGATTTCCGGCGATGTCTGTCTGCCTGCTCAGAGCGATGTCTGTCCGCCTGTGACCGCTGCTTCATAACTGCTGTTTCTGGCGAGTCTGAAGACTCGCCAGAAACAGGGGCCATCAAGCTCCATTCGGAGCTTATTAAATAGAGGCCATAGACTCAAGTGTAGTCTATTGTTCTAATGGGAGGCTCATACATTTTTGTAAAAGGAAATGTTAAGAAAATTTTGTATTTTTTCCTCATTCGGTTTATGTGTAACTGATTTGTATATTTTTTCGTTATGGTACAAAAATTGTTCTTTCACCAGTTTATATTGATCTGTGGCAAATTATATTTGTAATGTAACTTTTGTCTGTCCTATGAAGGGGCTCATGCCCTGTATATATCCACACAGAAATGAGTGGCCCACAGGATTTTAACACCTTTTAAATACCACTTATTTAGAAAAGGTAAAATATATGAAGTGGTAAGGTTGGCATCAGTTTGTTTACCATAGAAACCATTTGCCAGTCTGAAAACATACGGATTGTATGAAGGTACTCACACCCTGTATATATCCACACAAAAATGAAAAGTGGCAAGGTTGGCACCAGATTGTTTGCTATAAAAATCATTGGCCCAGGCTGAAAATATGTTTATCCTATGAAAGGGTTCAACCCCTGTATATATCCACACAGAAATGAGCAGCCCAAAGGATTTTAACCCATTTCAAATACCAATTATTTATTCAGAAAAGGTCATATATTAAGTGGCAAGGTTGGGCCACCAGCTTTTTTGCCATAGAAGCCGTTGGGGCATTCTGAAAACGCCTCACGCCCTGTATATATGCACACGGAAATTAGTGACCCAAAGGATTTTTAACCCCTTTTAAATACCAATTATTTATTTAGAAAAGGTAAAATATATGAAGTGGCAAGGTTGGCACAAGATTGTTTACTATAAAAATCATTGGGCCAGGCTGAAAACATGTTTATCTTTTGAAAGGGTCCACCCCTGTATATATCCACACAGAAATGAGTGTCCCAAAGGATTTTAACCCATTTAAAATACCAGTTACTTATTCACAACATAACAAAAAATTGTGCCATGTTTGCCATCTGTTTATTGTAATATAAGATGATTTTTTTACAAAAGAGTATTTTTTTATTTATAAATCTTTATTTTGCAAATTGCAATCAGTTGCAGAATAAGAAGCTGACTGAATAAGAAGCCAACTTCAGCCTTGTACATTTTGCAGCTTTCTTGTTCTTAATATTCATTCACAGTGGTTACCTTATAAATGAAAATCAAGCATAAGGGATATAAGGCCTCACAGCTCACTTCCCAGTAGAAATAAACCCATACATACAATAACTGAGACATAGTCAAATTTAATGGAAGGTAAAAAAAAGGCAGTCACGGCCAACGTTATTAAATACTTATAAATATATATATATAAATTGAGCTGACAAACTATGGCGGCATAGAGATACTATGAGACCCATGACAACAAGAGGACAGCGGCTTCTGGACTATAGCAGAGGGCCCTCTGCTCGATTGGAGATGTAACTAAGGGATTATGATAAATGACCTAGGTCACCAGAGGGCGCTCTTTGTACACAACGTATAAGAAAAAATAAATAAAACGGAAAGTACCTAAACCAATAACAAGAATGTCTGAAACACTATTCAATCACCAAATACAATGTATAATCACAATTATTTATAATGAAAAGTGGAACCTCATTAAATGGCGTTGGGGTTAAATGTCCGTAATAGGTGGATATTGAATGTAGGCTCCTTGAAATCCTGGAAGTCCCAATTGGTCTCAAGATTAGGAACACTTTCTCACGGCTGCACTCTCCACAACGATCCCGGAATGGAAAACGGTGTTTGCTGAAAGGTAGTAAGACAAAAGAAGAGAGGCGCACAAATGTGTGTATCAATCGGTACAATTCGGCATGAGCTCCAAATATTATATGCACAGGGTACTCACACTTTGGCACAGCACACCAGTGTGCTTGTGGAAGCGGGCTGGCACTCAGAGCTGACCAGCTGGCTCTCTCCCAGCTCTTTTCTGGATGCGGCGGCTTTCTTGTATGTTGGACTGTCTGGTAGTGGTGTGCTTGTATTGAAACTCCAGGTTCAAATGTTTTAAAACCTTTTATTGCACAAAGTTCACAAGCACAAATTTAAAAGAATACAGATAAAATATTGCTACGCGTTTCTCGGCCCTCCTGGCCGTTTCATCAGGGCATATAAAATACATTAAAAACTCGGCTTTTTATTGCCGCCACTACCAAACAGTTTCTGAGGCCCTCCCCTTTCTCATTAAGTGTATGCAGAGTGAGCCTATCATTGCTGATACATTTAGAAGCAAGTGCTGACTAGATGGAGTATATAAATGTTGAAATACATAATGCTTTCTAACAAACACAGTGATCTTTAGTAGCGAATTGCAACAGTGAGCATTCTATAATAATAGTAACTTAATGTTGATACATTCCTTTGTATCGGAAATCGACAATTTAGAAACAAAAAACTCGTCCCTTTGATAGGTGGAGGAACGGACCAATCACAAGGTTCTATTCTCGATGAATATTTACACACCCCTATTTGTTGTTTTTGCATAGGAGCAATGCAATCGCCATTCAGTCTATCAAATTAATCATAATGATATAAGTTTTGCATCTTAACATGATTTAAGAAATAGTTGTAACATTAACACTCTATGCTATCGGCTGATTTTTGTAGTGAGACGCGGGTCCCAAACTAAAAAATTGGATCCCCAGATCGTTAGACTTAATAGTGAATCAATACCAGAACACATAATAATAGAAGATTGGTGAAGAAATTTGTTTAGTATCTATAAGACTATAGGTGAACTATTATTAAATATTGCAATATCATGATGTCACTTTATTTACTCAGCTATGAGAAGGTATCATGTGACTACATATTTCTTATGATCGTGCGTGAATTATTTCGCACTGTTAGTTATTGCTATCCCTAGTATATAATGAATATTGGCCCATATGTGCCTATTACTAACTATCAAGTGAAGCTATAAGTGCGTGTACAAATAAATGTGAAGTGATTATTGAAGGGAACATAGTTGACCCAAAATGTGCCTATTACTGACTTTCATGTGAAGCTATAAGGGCGTGTTTGAAAAAATGACGTTATCATGTGCTGGATAATGATAATAGTGAATACTGGGAAGAGGGGTGATCAAAGGATCCCTAAAGTCCCTTCTGTGGTCTGGAAAAGGTGAGTACGTGATGCTGGTGCAAATTTCCCCATATCAGTGATGGGTAAGTGGTGGGATGTGGTCATATTGTATTGGTCATATTCTGAAACAATAATGATCATGTGAAATATAATAATTTAAATTAGGTGATAATATGTGATGGGACATGTAGGTGATGTCCTAGTGTCTATTTTCAGCGCATGCTATATAATGCGGGTGGGGACATATGTGGTAAGTGTATGGGTAGGTGTAACTCCCATTTGGAAATAAAATTCTACTAGACTGATTGTGTGCACGGGGACCAATATTTGACTAAAAGGCAGCAGAGTCTATTATTTCATTAAGGCCATTTGGAAAAAGGGAGCCAAATCTGAAAATCCAATAGGTCTCCCTTTGGCGAAGTTTCGTGAATCTATTGTATCTGTGGGAGCTGGGAATGCTTTCGAGAGGTGTTATAGTGAAAGGACAGGATTCTCCATTATGTTCATGGACATAGTGCCTAGATACACTATGTTTCATGGATTTTTCCTTAATGTTTCGATTATGTTCGCTCCATCTCGTGCGGACATTTCGAATGGTGCGCCCCAAATACTGTTGTCCACATCTGCATGACAGAACATAGATTACGTATGAGGAGCTGCATGTCAGATACTCATTAATGGTAAAGATTTCTCCAGTGACATGTGATTTAATTGTTTTGGTTTTGTGTGTAATATGTTTACACATATGGCACCTGATTTTACCACATTTAAATACTCCTTTTCTCTTGAGGTTGTTTTGTGTCTGTTTTACTCTGGCTTTCTTGGAAATGACTATCTTGCTGGGGGCTAAAGTTTGTTTAATGGTGGGTGCTCTTTTGTATATCACATTTGGTGTGTTTTGTAGATCTTTTTTCAGAATGGGGTCTTTCAATAGAATAGGCCAGTGTTTCTGTAACACTTTTTTTATACGTTTTGCATTAGAATTAAATTGTGTAACGAAGCAGGGTTGTTGAAGTATCTCTATAGTGTCATTATTAGGTTTTGTTGCTTTTTTAGTGCGAAGGATACTTGGTCTATCTAGGTGGTATGCTTTCTCATATCCGGTCATGATGATATCTCTAGGGTAACCCTTTTCTTCAAATCTCTGAATAAGGATTTTTGATTGTTCACAGAATTTATCTAATGAACTACAATTTCTTCTAATTCTGCAGAATTGGCTGTATGGTATACTTTTTTTCCATTGATGATAATGATTGCTATTGTAATGAAGGAAATTATTGCAATCCACAGTTTTGAAATATGTGGATGTGGCTATATTTTGTTCAGTGTCCCATGTTAAATTTAAATCAAGGAATTCAATAGATTCTCGTTGAATCTTAGAAGTGAATTGAATGCCCATAGAATTATTATTGAGGTATGTACAGAATAAACTGGCCTCCTCTACTGTACCTTTGAAAATGAAAATCAAATCATCTATATAACGGCCATAGAACACCAGGTTTGCCCCCAACTTTGCGAATCTCTTCATGGGATTTTTTGAGGAGAAATATATTTACAACTCCAACTGGGGGGCAAACCTGGTGCCCATGGCCGTTCCCTTAATCTGCAAATAAAAATCATCTAAAAATTGAAAATAATTGTGTTTGAGTATGAAGTCAATGAGTGTCAGAATATATTCTTTTTGAATGTTAGGCATATAAATATCAGTATCTAAGTAATACTTAGTGGTGTGGATACCTAATTCATGAGATATATTAGAGTACAGGGCGCTGACGTCAGCTGTTATCCACAACGCACCTGCCTCTTGTTTGAAATCTTTAATTTTGAATAGTAAATCAGTAGTGTCACGGATGAATGAAGGCAAATTGTGAACGTACTTTTGTAAGAAATTGTCAATGTATTGAGATAACCTATCTGTGATGCTATTGATACCCGCAATGATGGGATGACCAGGTGGTTTGAAGCGATCTTTGTGTATCTTTGGAAGATGGTAATAGTAAGGGGTAGACGGATGGGTGGGGGTAAGGAACTTCCGCTCTTTGGTGTTGAGAATCCCCTTACCACTACCATCCTCCAAAAGACCCAACAATTGTTCCAAAAATACAGAAGTAGGATCAGTGTCTAGTTTCCTATAGTATTCATTGTTAAGGAGAATGTTGGGGCCTCACTGACATAGTCCTTGTAATCCTGTAGAACGATCCCACCCCCCTTATCCGCCTGCCTAATTACCAGGTGGGGGTCGTTAGCCAGGGATCTTAGGGCCTTTTCTTCATTAGACCATAATCTCATTTGTTTGTTTAGTTTACTGGGAAGTTTGTTGAAATCTTCCATTACCATTTGTTGGAAAAGATCTATGTATGTGACATCATCCTTGGGGGGGTTGAAGTTGGAAGGTGGTGATAATGTCGTATGAATAAACCCCTCCAATAGATCTTCCATCAATAGATCTGGTTCAGCATAGATAGTCTGTGTCTGGCTATTCATAGAGTTGGTGATGATGGGCATACCCTCCACATTCCTTTTTTTGAGGTTTTTTATGGAGAAATATCTCTGTAGAGATAACTTCCTAGTGTACTTGTTTAAATCAACAAATAAGTCAAATAATTTGTGGGGGTTTGGTGGGCAATAAGACAAGCCCCTACCCAAGATTCTGATCTCGTCATTTGTTAAACTGTGTGTGGATAGGTTAAAAATACCTTTAGATCTTCTGGCCTACCTACATGGGGGGAAGGGCACACAGGCGAAACCTGGGGAGATCTGCCCCTCCCATCAGCTTTGCCCTCACTCCCCCTTTTCTCACTCTCCTTTGCACAACTTGCCACTGCCTCTCACCGCTAGGGTGCAGTACTCTCAAAACTTAAGGCACAAAGACCACCAGGATGCTCAGACCGGCTAGTCAACTGAGGGAGGTACCTATATTAACATAATCGACTTACATGCAATGGTTCTGATTAGAACCTTTCCAGCCATTATATTACTTAATTTTACCTCTTGCCGCCATAAGGGAGGGAGGGTGGGAAACTCGTCCACTTCAGGATCCAGAGAGAAGAGGCTGGAACCTTCCTGACATGGCTTTTTAAGGTAGGAAACCTCCCCCTTTCTTTCTCCAACAATGTTGCCCACTAGATACCACCTCTTCTCCTGTCCCATTCTCTTGCTGCCTATATCCTTATAATGTTACAGGCCCATTACAGGTCCCTACACTAACTTAAACCACTGTGAATGAATTAATATTGTCTATTGGTTGTTACATTAAAGTTGATTAAAAAAAAAAGCAAACAAAAAAAAATTGGGTGGCGGTCACATGTTTCCTGTCTAGAGTGGAGCTCCAGTCTGCAGCCAGGCACCCTGGATACAGCTGTGTAGAAGGTATAAAACTGGGTAAGGAACAGTGCTAACAAGGTGAGGTTGCTGAAGACAGTTTAATATTAAGTCACACAATGTTACAAGACTGAGCACAGCAACAACAAGGTAGTTATACTGCATCAGCAAGTTCAGAATTTTCAAGGCAGGCAGGGGTTTTCAGATATGCAGTCAAAGCTCTTCTGAAGAAGCAGGCAACGTTGAAGACCATAAAGACACAGTGGTTAGCCAAGGAAACAGTGCAGCAGATGAAAGACACATCATGATTACTAGCCTTTACAGTCTAAAGATGTCCAGCAGTGTCACCAGATTAAAATTGGCAGAAACCAGTAGGACCCTGGTACACCCATCTACTGTCAGGAGAAATCTGGCTATAAGTGGTCTTCATGGAAGACCTGCACCCAGAAAGCTATACCTCCGATGTGATTCAACTACACACAAATACACAGGAACTGGGGTGCAGAAAAATAGTAGCAGGTGCTCTGGACTGATGAGTAAAACATTTAAATATATTTGAAATATTTGGTTTCTTTGCTGAAGGACTGGAGATTGGTACAAGAATGTGAAGCTGCAGGCAAAAGTGAATCATTTTGGAGATTCCTTCTTGCAAGTTTAGGGCTGCATTTCTGCAAATTGAGTTGGGAATTTGATCAGAATGAATAGTTTCCTCAATACGGACAAGTACAGGTGGATACTTATCCTCATGCAATACCTTCAGGAAAGCATCTGATTGGCCCCAAATTTATTCTGCAGCAGGACAACAACCTCAAACATACAGTGAAATAAATTAAGAACTATCTTCAGCGTAAAGAAGAACAAGGAGATCTAGAAGTGGTGGTATGACTCCCACAGAGCCCTGATTCCAACATCAAGTCTGTCTGAGATAACATGAAGAGATAGAAGAAACTGAGGCTGCCTAAATCCACAGAAGGTCTGTGGTTAGTTCTTCAGGATGTTTGGAATAACCTACCTGACGACTTCCTTAACCCATTAGCGACCTGACGACGTACAGGGTACGTCCTCCAAAAAAATACACTTAACGACCGAGGATGTACCCTGCACGTTGTCGGTCTTGGAAAGTGGTGGAAGCGATCCTAATCGCTTCCAGACGCTTTTTGGTTATTGCAGTGATGCCTCGATATCAATATTAAGGCATCCTGCAATAATCTCTGTGGCCCTCTCTGCACCGGACATTGATGGCCGCAATCTTTGGTGGGTGGGAGCCAACGTGGGAGGCGGGTGGCTGGCCATCAATGGCTTCTATGATGCAGAGGGGGGCGGGATCGTGGGTGGGGTATCCGGGGGCACGCACTGACGTACGTGCGTGCATGTGGGCCAGTGGTGGGCGCGTGCACGGGGCGGGTGCGGGCGGGAACCGTTACACTACAGAAAATATTTGTAAGAAAAGTGGGAGAGAGAGAGGAGGGAAATAAAAATAAAAAGGATCTAAGGGATCTGGGAGGGGGTGGGGGTTGGTCTTTGGGGGGGAAGTTACACTACAAAAAAAAAAAACTTTTTTGTAAACTGGGTACTGGCAGACAGCTGTCAGTACCCAAGATGGTTCCGAATAAGTTAGAGGGGGAGGGTTAGAGAGCTGTTTGGGTGGGGGGATCCGGGAGGTTGGGGGCTAAGGGGGGATCCTACACAGCAGCATATGTAAATATGCTTAAAAAATAAATTAAAAGATAGCTTTTATTTTAGTACTGGCAGACTTTCTGCCAGTACTTAAGATGGCGGGGACAATTGTGGGGTGGGGGAGGGAAGAAAACTGTTTGGTAGGGATCAGGGGATGTGATGTGTCAGGTGGGAGGCTGATTTCTACACTAAAGCTAAAATTAACCCTGCAAGCTCTCTACAAGCTACCTAATTAACCCCTTCACTGCTAGCCATAATACATGTGTGATGCGCAGCGGCATTTAGAGGCCTTATAATTACCAAAAAGCAACGCCAAAGACATATATGTCTGCTATTTCTGAACAAAGGGGATCCTAGAAAAAGCATTTACAACCATTTATGCCATAATTGCACAAGCTGTTTGTAAATAATTTCAGTGAGAAACCTAAAGTTTGTGAAAAAGTGAACTTTTTTTTTATTTGATCGCATTTGGCGGTGAAATGGTGGCATGAAATATACCAAAATGGGCCTAGATCAATACTGTGGGTTGTCTTCTACACTACATTAAAGTTAAAATTAACCCTACAAGCTCCCTAATAAACCCCTTCACTGCTGGGCATAATACACGTGTGGTGCGCAGTGGCATTTAGCGGCCTTCTAATTACTAAAAAGCAACGCCAAAGCCATATATGTCTGCTATTTCTGAACAAAGGGGATCCCAGAGAAGCTTTTACAACCATGTGTGACATAATTGCACAAGCTGTTTGTAAATAATTTCAGTTAGAAACCTAAAATTGTGAAAAATGTAATTTTTTTTTATTTGCTCGCATTTGGCGGTGAAATGGTGGCATGAGATATACCAAAATGGGCCTAGATCAATACTTGAGGTTGTCTACTACACTACACTAAAACTAAAATTAACCCTATAAGCTCTCTACATGCTCCCTAATTAACCCCTTTACTGCTCGGCATAATACACGTGTGGTGCGCAGTGGCATTTAGCGGCCTTCTAATTACCAAAAGGCAACGCCAAAGCCATATATGTCTGCTATTTCTGAACAAAGAGGATCCCAGAGAAGCATTTACAACAATGTGTGCCATAATTGCACAAGTTGTTTGTAAATAATTTCAGTGAGAAAGTTTGTGAAAATATTTGTGAAAAAGTGAACATTTTTTTTTTTATTTGATCGCATTTGACGGTGAAATGGTGGCATGAAATATACCAAAATGGGCCTAGATCAATACTTTGGGATGTCTTCTAAAAAAAAATATATACTGTACATATCAAGGGATATTCAGGGATTCCTTAAAGATATCAATGTCCCAATGTAACGCGCTACTTATAAAAAAAAAGTGGTTTGGAAATGGCAAAGTGTTACTTGTATTTATTGCCCTATAACTTGCAAAAAAAGGAAAGAACATGTAAACATTGGGTATTTCTAAACTCAGGACAAAATTTAGAAACTATTTAGCATGGATGTTTTTTGGTGGTTGTAGTCTTAGATGTGTAACAGATTTTGGGGGTCAAAGTTAGAAAAAGTGTGTTGTTTTTTTTAATTTTTTCCTCATATTTTATAATTTTTTTTATAGTAAATTATAAGATACTAGTCATAAAGCCCATGTACATGGGCCATTTTTTGCAGTACAGCGGTCCCACCCCTTGCTCTCTATCCCCCCCTCTCTTTTGCTTTCTCTTTCTCCCCTCTCTTTTGCTCTCTCTTTCTCCCCTCTCTTTTGCTCTCTCTCTCCCCCCCTCTCTTTTGCTCTTTCTCTCCCCCCTCTCTTTTGCTCTCTCTCTCCCCCCTCTCTTTTGCTCTCTCTCTCTCTCTCTCTCCCCTCTTTTGCTCTCTCTCTTGCCCCTCTCTTTTGCTCTCTCTCTTGCTCTCTTTCTCCCCCCTCTCTTTTGCTCTCTATCCCCCCTCTCTTTTGCTCTCGCTCTCCCCCCTTTCTTTTGCTCTCGCTCTCCCCCCTTTCTTTTGCTCTCTCTCCCCCCTCTGTTTTGCTCTCTCTCCCCCCTCTCTTTTGCTCTCTCTCTCTCCCCCCTCTTTTGCTCTCTCTTCCCCCTCTCTTTTGCTCTCTTTCTCCCCCCTCTCTTTTGCTCTCTCTTCTCCCTCTCTTTTGCTGTCTCTCTCGCTCTCTTTTGCTCTCTCTCTCCTCTCTTTTGCTGTCTCTCTCCCTCTCTTTTGCTCTCTCTCCCCCTCTCTTTTGCTCTCTCTCCCCCTCTCTTTTGTGCTCTCTCCCCCTCTCTTTTGTGCTCTCTCCCCCTCTCTTTTGTGCTCTCTCCCCCTCTCTTTTGTGCTCTCTCCCCCTCTCCTTTGTGCTCTCTCCCCCTCTCCTTTGCGCTCTCTCCCCCTCTACTTTGCGCTCTCTCCCCCTCTCTTTTGCGCTCTCTCCCCCTCTCTTTTGCGCTCTCTCCCCCTCTCCTTTGTGCTCTCTCCCCCTCTCCTTTGCTCTCTCTCCCCCCTCTCTTTTGCGCTCTCTCCCCCCTCTCTTTTGTGCACTCTCTCCCCTCTCTTTTCTGCTCTGTCCCCCCTCTCTTTTGCTGTCTCTCTCCCCCCTCTCTTTTGCTGTCTCTCTCCCCCCTCTCTTTTGCTGTCTCTCTCCCTCCTCTCTTTTGTGCCCTCTCCCCCTTCTCTTTTGCTGTCTCTCTCCACCCTCTCTTTTGCTGTCTCTCTCCACCGTCTCTTTTGCTGTCTGTCTTCCCCCTTTCTTTTGCTGTCTCTCCCCCCTTTCTTTTGCTGTCTCTCTCCCCCTCTCTTTTGTGCTCTCTACCCCCTCTCTTTTGCTGTCTCTCTCCCCCCTCTCTTTTGCTGTCTCTCTCCCTCCTCTCTTTTGCTGTCTATCCCTCCTCTTTTGCTGTCTCTCTCCCCCCTCGCTTTTGCTGTCTCTCTCCCCCCTCTCTTTTGCTGTCTCTCTCCCCCCTCTCTTTTGCTGTCTCTCTCCCCCTCTCTCTTTTGCTGTCTATCTATCCCTCTCTCTCTATCTCCCCCTCTTCTGCTCTCTCTATCCCCCCTTTTTAGAGCTCTCTGTCTATCGGCATCTGGCCCCGCCCGCCCACGCCCACGCTATGCCTGCCCGTGCCACGCCTGACTACGCCCATGTAACATCCGACCACGCCCACGTCTAACCCACCCGGCACGCCTACGTTGCGCCCGGCCACGCCCACTCCACCACACGACGCCAGGTCAGTTGGAAGGCCAGGTGTGTTTGTCCTTGCGCGCAGTCTCTACTGCGCATGACAGCTTCGGACAAACACACTTGGCCTTTTATTATATAGGATGATGAAAATAATGTTATCTTTAGAAAATCCATTTAATGGCGATAATGGTATATAATATGTGTGGGTACAGTAAATGAGTAAGAGGAAAATTACGTCTAAACACAAACACACCGCAAAAATGGAAAAATAGCCTTGGTCCCAAACGGACAGAAAATGGAAAAGTGCTGTGGTCATTAAGGGGTTAAAATGCTTTGTAAGTGCACCTAGAAGAATTTATGCTATTTTAAAAGCAAAGGGTGATCGCACCAAATGTTGATTTGATTTAGATATTTCTTCTACTCATTAACTTTTCAATTTGTTAATCGATAAAAATAAACTATTAACGTTTCTATTTTTTTAAAGCATTCTTGATTTACAGCAATTTTTCACGCCTGCCTATAACTTTTACTCAGTAGTGAATATACATTGCATTTAAATTCTGACCTTTAAAATATTATGGGCTAGATAACAAATGAGGCGCTAAACAGTTTTGCGCAAGCGATATTATCTTTTCGTGGACATTTTTAATTGCACTGATATTACAAGTTGAGCGCAATCACGATTTACACTTCAATCCTTTCTGTGATCTCAGAGCTGTGGTTAACTGTTTTCCAAAACAAAAAAGTTGCGCAAAACAATTCAAAAATAGATTACAGAGTACACTTACACTCATAATAACACCATCTAATAAAATACATTTCAAAAACATATTGCATTAAAAAGTTATAAGGGCTTAGATATGCGATCTCGGGTGTTAGAAAAAAAAAAGGCAGGCAAAGGATTTTAACATTGAGATACATACGTACACATGTCTAAAGATGTATTTGTATGTTTATAGATATGTCTATGTAAGTTTACATATATATTAATGTATTTGTGTGTGTATATATGTATTTACAGTCATACATACACATATAAACATTAACCTCTTAAGGACATATGACGGAATATTTCCGTCATAAAATAATTGAGCAAACTGAAAACTGCGTCCTTAAAGGGTTAATATATATGTACACACATATAGACATATAAATAAGTGCATTAGAGACCTTTTCCATTAAGTAGATGAAAACATTAAAAAACGTATTTATACAATATACATTTTAGTAAAGATTGTATCTATGTATTTACTGTAAATATTTTCTTTTTGCTATTGCGAATATGCTATGTTGTTTGAGTGATGGGTTTTTTTTTTTCAACATTTTTTGTTTTCGAAAATGCTATGTTGTTTGTGCAAGAGTCAGGTTTAAGGTTTTTTTTTACTTTTTTGTCTCCATTGATTTCTATGGGGGAATACGCGCACGCAAAAATTTAAGCTAGGATTTTTGCGCTAATCGGGTTAACGCTTGTGAAAAATACATTTTTTTACTTGTAATACGAGTTCAACCTGACTAGCGCAAAAATCTTAACTCTAGCAAAGTTTTTGCAACCACGAAAACGCATTTTACCGCATCACTTGCCATCTAGTCCTATATTTTTATTTCACAGGTATAGTAGAACAGAAGACCTAGGATATATCTTAGAATACAACAATTATTATGTTAGAGTGGCCGACTAATCATTTATATAAATTTCATAGAACATTTGGACATGTTTAGTCATCTAGATCACTAAGAAATTAATATAACAATGAATAACTGTAAAGCTAAATAACTCATATATGAAATAATAAAAAAAAATAAAGTGTTGTTTTAACAAATTAAAATAATCAATATAATCCTACAAAATAGTTATATTTTTGATTTAATACAAAAAACATGGACTCACTAATCCAGCGCTACAGAAGCTTACGACGCTATACATATAAACAACAACAATAATAATAATAAATTCGTTATTTTATATAATTATATTGATTTGAAGGGTTAAACAAATATTAGCCCCATTCAAGTCTGACAACGTTTCAGCGCTAATCCTTTTTATTATAATTTGCAATATTTTGTTTTATATAACCAGGAAGAGCCTCTAAATTAATGTAAAGTATTTCATCCCACTAATAAAATTAAAAAATGTACACAAAAGTTTACAGTTTTGACAATACAAACACAATGGTTATACCTTTATTTTAACTTTGAGAGAACAATTAAAAACAACTGAAACCCCTGAGGTTAATATTTGGGAAAGATGAATATATCTAAATTAAAACTAATCCATGTTACTTCAATGCTTGAAGGATATCCTGTTAGATAATATAGTTGTTTAGCTAATTTAGCATTGGGATTTTGTTCCCACAAAATTAAAATAGATGTTCCCTAAGGTAAATAATGTGTGCTGGAGAAATTGTAGATCTTTTGAGAAAAGCTTACACAATTGTTGTTTATAATTTCATAAACTCTTTTAAGGTCTAGATTACAAGTGACGTGCAAATGATTTTGCTAAGGTTTTCATAATTGTTTGCTCGCCGCTTAAATTTTGCTAATATTAAAAGTTGAGCGCATTCGCTATTTACGCTACAATCATTACTGCATTCTCAAAGCTGTGGTTAACTGTTTTGCAAAATTATAAAGTTGCACAAAACACTTTAAAAATACATTAAAAAGTACAGTTACACTTATATTAACACTGTCTAATAAAAAATAATCACAAAAATATTGCACACAAAAGTTATAAGGGCTCAAAGATATGAGATCTTGGGTTTTAGAAAAAAGGCTTTAACATAGACATGCATACACATACATGTCTAAATATGTATATGTATGTATGTGTATATATATATATATATATATATATATACTGTAAATATGTGTGTGTGTGTGTATATATATATTAATGCATTTATATGTGTATATATGTATTTACAGACATATATACACATATAATTGCATAAATATATATGTTAACATATATAGACATACAGGTATATATAAGTGCATTAGATCATTTTGCTATTAAGTAGATAAAAACTTTTAAAAATATATTTAAGCAATTATCATATTTAATAAAGGTTTTAACTATGTATTTACTGTAAAGATTTCACATTCCAATGTTCTGTACATAGGGGAATATGTTCTAAGTATTTATAAATAGACATTTCTGTATATATCCGTATATATCTATACCTATATATAATCATGTCTATATATATATATATATATATTATATATATATATATATATTATATATATATATATATTATATATATATATATATGTATAAATATATAATTGTTTAAAAAAAACACATCAGATATATGTAGAAATATTTAATTATGAATAAATAGAACAAATTTCGTTATGTAAAGAACATTGGAATATGAAATATTCATATTTTCATGTCAGGTTAGCGCTAATGAGAATATGTGATGGTGTTTGCGTGAAAGTGGCAAAAAAGTTCAGATTTTTGGACTAGTCAGGTTACCGCTAGAACAAAAACAGTTTACTTTCAACTTGTAATACCAGTGTAACCTGACCAGCGGAAAAATCACCATAGTGGAAACGCAAAATACTTGCTCCACTTGTAATCTGGCCCTCAATGTTTACTAAAACCTAACGGCTAGATTACGAGTTTTTGACGGTAAGGCTTGCAGGGCTAACGCACAGTATATGCTCACCTACAAACAACACTGGTATTATAGGTTTCTTTAAACCCGGCGTTAGCCGGAAAAAAGTGAGCAGAGAGCAAAATTTAGCTCCACATCTCACTGTAATACCAGTGCTTCTTACGGTAGCGGTGAGCTGGCTAAACGTGCTCGTGCACGATTTCCCCATAGGAATCAATGGGGCTGATTCGGCTGAAAAAAGTCTAACACCGGCAAAAAAGCAGCGATAAGCTCCTAACGCAGCCCCATTGATTCCTATGGGGAAATACATTTATGTCTACACCTAACACCCTAACATGAACCCCGAGTCTAAACACCCCTAATCTTACACTTATTAATCCCTAATCTGCCGCCCCCGACATCGCCGACACCTGCATTATATTATTAACCCCTAACCTGCCTCTCCGGACACCACCGCCACCTACATTATACTTATGAACCCCTAATCTGTCGCCCCAACATCGCCGATACCTACATTATAGTTATTAACCCCTATTCTGCCGCCCCCAATGTCGTTGCAACCTACCTACACTTATTAACCCCTAATCTGCTTCCCCCTACGTCGCCGCAACTATAATAAAGTTATTAACCCCTAAACCTAAGTCTAACCCTAACCCCCCCTAACTTAAATATTATTTAAATAAATCTAAATAAAAATACTATTATTAAATAAATTATTCCTATTTAAAACTAAATACTTACCTATAACATAAGCCCTAAGATAGCTACAATATAACTAATAGTTACATTGTAGCTATCTTAGGATTTATTTTTAATTTAAAAGGCAACTTTGTATTTATTTTAACTAGGTACAATAGTTATTAAATAGTTATTAACTATTTAATAACTTCTTAGTTAAAATAAATACAAATATACCTGTAAAATAAATCCTAACCTAAGTTACAATTACACCTAACACTACACTATAATTAAATAAATTACATAAATTAACCACAATTAATTACAATTAAATTAAATAAACTAAATTACGAAAAAAAAACCACTAAATTAGAGAAAATATTAAAATAATTACATTTTTTTAAATCTAATTACATCTAATCTAATCCCCCTAATAAAATAAAAAAGCCCCCCAAAATAATAAAAATCCCTACCCTGGGGGGCGTGTCCGGGCAGCAGCCATGGAGGACTGAAAAAAAAGTAGCTCTGAGATACCTGGGGATAATCCGCCAATTATCAGTAGCATATCTCACAATAGACCTTTTATAACAGCATATTTCAGGACTAGACACTGTGTACATCTATGTCTATCAAAATTAAAAACTGATTTGCTTGAATCTGTATTAATTAAAAAAATTAACAGCGCAGATGAAAATCCTAATAAAATATTTTGAAAAGCCCTCAAATGTTACCTTCCATATTCAAAATATGTGGGTTTCATGATACCCGAATTTGTGAATTAATAACCGACATAACATGACTATATTAAATGACAGTCTTTCATTCCATTCTGGGTTATTGCATCACATATGATAGAATTTAATTTTGTTCATCTTTAACTAATTACATTTTTAGTCCAATAAAGATAACAATTAGAGCTCTGCAATTGTTTGGAAGTTTGACTGGACCTGTATTCTAGGCAATTATAGGGATTAGTAAACATTTACGCCTAGATTACGAGTCTTGCGTTAGCCTTAAAAAGCAGCGTTGAGAGGTCCCAACACTGCTTTTTAACGCCCGCTGGTATTACGAATCTCAGCAACCAAACAAAGTGTGTATCCAGCACCAATGTCCCAAAAGTGTGCAAAAGCTGTGAGGTGTAAACTGCAAAACACCAAGTAGATAATGTCAAAAGTAGGAAATCACAGCAGCACCACTTGTAATATTCAAAATCTTCTCTTTTATTCCATAACACAAGGATAAAAAAGCATAGAAACATAACAACGTTTCGGTTATGCACCCTTATTCATGTTCATATTGAATAAGGGTGCATAAGTCGAAACGTCGTTCTGTTTCTATGCCTTTTTATCCTTGTGTTCCTAATGCCGGTATTAAGAGTCTTGGAAAAAGTGAGCGGTACAGCCTCTCCTGTCAAGACTGATACCGCATTTAAAAGTCAGTAGTTAAGAGTTTTATGGGCTAACGCCGTAACATAGAACTCTTAACTAAAGTGCTTAAAAGTACACTAACACCCATAAACTACCTATTAACCCCTAAACCGAGGCCCCCCCACATCGCAAACACTATATTAAAAATTTTAACCCCTTATCTGCCTAACCGGACATCGCCGCCACTTCAATAAATGTATTAACCCCTAAAACGCTGCACTCCCGCCTCGCAATCACTAGTTAAATACTATTAACCCCTAATCTGCCATCCGTAACATCGCCGACACCTACCTACATTTATTAACCACTAATCTGCTGACCCCAACGTCGCCACCACTATAATACATTTATTAACCCCAAAATCTAAGTCTAACCCTAACCCCCCCTAACTTAAATATTATTTAAATAAATTGAAATAAAATTACTAAAATTACTAAAATTAAATACATTTTTCCTATTTAAAACTAAATACCTATAAAATAAAATAAACCCTAAAATAGCTACAATATAATTAATAGCTACATTGTACCTAGCTTAGGGTTTATCTTTATTTTACAGGCAACTTTGTATTTATTTTAACTAGGTACAATAGTTATTAAATAGTTATTAACTATTTAATAACTTCCTAGTTAAAATAAATACAAATATACCTGTAATCTTAACCTAAGTTACAATTACACCTAACACTACACTATAATTAAATAAATTACCTAAATTAACTACAATTACAATTAAATAAAATAAACTAAATTACGAAAAAAAACACTAAATTACAGAAAATAATAAAATAATTACATTTTTTTTAACTAATTACACCTAATCTAATCCCCCTAATAAATAAAAAAGCCCCCCAAAATAATAAAAATCCCTACCCTATACTAAATTACAAATAGCCCTTAAAAGGGCCTTTTGCAGGGCATTGGCCTAAAGTTATCAGCTCTTTTACCTGTAAAAAAAAAGACAATACCCCCCAACATTACAACCCACCACCCACACACCCAACCCTATTCTAAAACCCACCCAATACCCCTTTAATAAAACCTAACACTACCCCCTTGAAGATCACCCTACCTTGAGATGTCTTCACCCAACCGGGTGGAAGTGGTCCTCCAGACGGTCCGAAGTCTTCATCCTATCCGGGCAGAAGAGGTCCTCCAGATGGGCAGAAGTCTTCATCCAGGCGGCATCTTCTATGTTCATCCATCCGGAGCGGAGCGGGTCCATCTTCAAGACATCCGACGCGGAGCATCCTCTTCGTTCGACGGCGATTGGAACAATGACGGGTCCTTTAAATGACGACATCCAAGATGGCGTCCCTTCAATTCCGATTGGCTGATAGTATTCTACCAGCCAATCGGAATTAAGGTAGAAAAAATCCTATTGACTGATCCAATCATCCAATAAGATTGAGCTTGCATTCTATTGGCTGTTACAATCAGCCAATAGTATGCGAGCTCAATCCTATTGGCTGTTCTAATCAGCCAATAGGATTGAACTTCAATCCTATTGGCTGATTGGATCAGCCAATATGATTTTTTATACCTTAATTCCGATTGGCTGATAGAATTCTGTCAGCCAATTGGAATTGAAGGGACGCCATCTTGGATGACGTCATTTAAAGGACCCGTCATTGTTCCAGTCGACATCGAACGAAGAGGATGCTCCGCGTCGGATGTCTTGAAGATGGACCCGCTCCGGATGGATGAAGATAGAAGATGGCGTCTGGATTAAGACTTCTGCCCGTCTGGAGGACTTCTTCTGCCCGGATAGGATGAAGATTTCAGACCATCTAGAGGACCACTTCTGCCCGGTTGGGTGAAGACGTCTCAAGGTAGGGTGATCTTCAAGGGGGTAGTGTTAGGTTTTATTAAGGAGGGATTGGGTGGGTTTTAGAGTAGGGTTGTGTGTGTGGGTGGTGGGTTGTAATGTTGGGGGTTGTGTATTGTCTTTTTTTTTACAGGTAAAAGAGCTGATTACTTTGTGACAATGCCCTGCAAAAGGCCCTTTTTAGGGCTATTTGTAACTTAGTTTAGGGTAGGGATTTCATTTTTTTTTTTTTTTTATTTTTTTATTGAGGTATAATTTTGCGGCATACAAACATAAACAACATTACAATCTTTATGGAAAAATTGTTCCACGTTAGGGAACCATACATAGTACACAAAAATACAATATGTAGTATGTAACATATCTAGCAGTCATAATAGTCAGAATATCTGCCAAGTAAACTGTATGTCTTCCAAATAAAATTACAGGCCACTTTTGGACCTTGTAGTACTATAGTAATAACTGTTCAAAAGACAACCCTGAACAGTAAAGGACCACTCTTGGGTCTCAAATTGTAAACCTTTCTTTTCTTGTATTTTTTTTTTTTTTAATTATTGACAGCAATGTTATATCTGAACTATTATAAGCAGTTACAGAAAGTATTAATACCAACGTTATATCTGGACCACTATAAAACGTTGAGCATATAGGACCACTCTTGGGTCCTAAGGACTATAGTGATATAATATTCTAGTAGAGAGAATTATACCTAAAAACCTGTACAAAGATCTATAACATACATAGAGATCTTGCAGCAATTGTGTTCAAAAGAAAGTGTCATATAGAGGTATTAGAGAATGGAAATTCTAAAAGATCAACATCCAACTGTTATGTTATACAGAACCTAGAGCAGCTCACAATGATCCCAGCTATCTGAACCTTTTTATATCTCCTTACGTGGCCGTTGAATAGAAGGGAACATATTTGTCAGCAATATAAATATTAGTACAGAAGTTAAAGTTATATAACATTTGTTTTAGTTCCATGGTCTTGACGGCTTTGTATTATGTGTAACTAGACCTTAAACCTTTTCCCCTAAGAATTATTTCAGAGGTCCTGAAAACCATAGCAACTCAAATAAATGCTGTATATGAAAGTGAACACTAGAGTTACTACTTACAGCTCATCAGAGCCTTTGTTGAAATATCTAGAGTAGGAGCGGAACCACAACTTAGTATCTTCTAATATAGAGCAAAAGCTCACATATAGACTTAGTGCTGTGCTGTATAAAAAAAATTGATGAAAATACAGTTATAATAGTATAAAAGGCAATTTACTATCTATGATACCATGTAATTAAACCTAATCTCCCTGGTATGGGCCCTATACCTAGGAGACTGGGAAATCTAACACAATTATTGGTGGACCATAGGAGATAAGTAAAATTGATCAGCTTAGATTATGTACTATATTAGCCAGGGCTAGCATTAGCCTACTAAATAACCTAGATAGTGTCCATTAAGCATAATGGAGCACATAAGTAATATTAGCATAAGAAGGCATGAGTTAGTATAAACAAGTATGCTGAAAGCTAACTCTCTCTAACATGTAGAAACTAAGTAACCCTAAGAATATAGGTAAGGAATAATGGGGATACATTAAAATATAGCAGAATTATGGAAGAGTTCCAAACTGAAGCTTAGACTAAATTAAATACAGGTAGACATAAGCATCAAAGTGAACATAACAAGTAACATAGAAGAGGTAAGTGTCCACTAAAACATTTTCCCTGTAACATCATACTATTCAGTATTGCACGGTACATGAACATGTAGAAAAGGCATGAGTATACAGCAATACTTGCACAGGGTAAAATAGCTCAAGACAACCACGTCCATAAAAAATAAAAGTCAAGCCAACAAAATAGGGACTTTGCAGCACGGAAGTCAATCTGCCGAATGAAATTACAAAAGTGTATTATGTCTCATGCAGCGCCATTGTAGTTTTTCATAATTACATTGCGGCAGGGTTACAGCAGTGAGAATCTATCCAATTCCAGCTCTCACAGGTATCATCACAATTTGACTAGGCTAGGAATTCCTCTTTATCACTTCAGATGGCATAGACTAGGCTTAGCGTTTCATGTCTATGGAGTGCCTCAGGGTCCGTGTGCACAATACCCAGTCTGAATAGGGGGACCGCAAAATCGTTTGTATCGAAAGCCTCTCCTTTTCTGCCTATATTAATAGACTCCGCTGCATAAGGAGCTGCCTCCCCATCTGAGCTACTTCGTCGGCAATCAGCTAGCGGCTGTGCGTCACATGAACCTCCGATCTCCTCAGTAGCAGGGCCTAGTTCCAAATCCTCCTCCACTGAACTAAATGATTTGCCCTGAATCTCCGTAGTGCCATGCAACTCCATGGGGCTCTGTGCTCCATCTGCATGCTGGGTGAGTGGGACCCAGCATGTGTAACAATCCGATTTACAGGGTAGTAGTCTCAGGAGATCATCTTTTAGCTGCTGTTGGAAATTACTACAGCAATCTCTAATTAGTTGTGAAGATTGTCGTTCCCATCTTTCGAGTAGATCCTCCATTTCCCGGGTCACGGTACCACTCTCTCTCTTTAGAATTACACAAGTAGTAAGATTATCACTCAAACTCTGTACATTTACCCCCGAGGGGGGGGGTTGCATCTCGTGCTAGGCCGCCACCTAAGATCCAACGGCCCAGTGCAGTCCATGAGAGTATATTGAAACTGCGTGCTTTGCTAAAAGAGAAAAACATATATATTCTAGATGTACACAGTATCCAGTCCTGAAATATGCTGTTATAAAAGGTCTATTGTGAGATATGCTACTGATAATTGGCGGATTATCCCCAGGTATCTCAGAGCTACTTTTTTTTCAGTCCTCCATGGCTGCTGCCCGGACACGCCCCCCCAGGGTAGGGATTTTTATTATTTTGGGGGGCTTTTTTATTTTATTAGGGGGATTAGATTAGGTGTAATTAGATTTAAAAAATTGTAATTATTTTAATATTTTCTCTAATTTAGTGGGGGGGGTTTTCGTAATTTAGTTTATTTAATTTAATTGTAATTAATTGTAGTTAATTTATGTAATTTATTTAATTATAGTGTAGTGTTAGGTGTAATTGTAACTTAGGTTAGGATTTATTTTACAGGTATATTTGTATTTATTTTAACTAGGAAGTTATTAAATAGTTAATAACTATTTAATAACTATTGTACCTAGTTAAAATAAATACAAAGTTGCCTGTAAAATAAAGATAAACCCTAAGATAGCTACAATGTAGCTATTAGTTATATTGTAGCTATTTTAGGGTTTATTTTATAGGTATTTAGTTTTAAATAGGAAAAATGTATTTAATTTTAGTAATTTTATTTCAATTTATTTAAATAATATTTAAGTTAGGGGGGGGTTATGGTTAGACTTAGATTTTGGGGTTAATAAATGTATTATAGTGGTGGCGACGTTGGGGTCAGCAGATTAGTGGTTAATAAATGTAGGTAGGTGTCGGCGATGTTACGGATGGCAGATTAGGGGTTAATAGTATTTAACTAGTGATTGCGAGGCGGGAGTGCAGCATTTTAGGGGTTAATACATTTATTGAAGTGGCGGCGATGTCCGGTTAGGCAGATAAGGGGTTAAAATTTTTAATATAGTGTTTGCGATGTGGGGCGGCCTCGGTTTAGGGGTTAATAGGTAGTTTATGGGTGTTAGTGTACTTTTAAGCACTTTAGTTAAGAGTTTTATGTTACGGCGTTAGCCCATAAAACTCTTAACTACTGACTTTTAAATGCGGTATCAGTCTTGACAGGAGATGCTGTACCGCTCACTTTTTCCAAGACTCGTAATACCGGCATTAGGAACACAAGGATAAAAAGGCATAGAAACAGAACGACGTTTCGGCTTATGCACCCTTGTTCAATATGAACATGAATAAGGGTGCATAACCGAAACGTTGTTATGTTTCTATGCCTTTTTATCCTTGTGTTATGGAATAAAAGAGAAGATTTTGAATATTACAAGTGGTGCTGCTGTGATTTCCTACTTTTGACATTATCTACTTGGTGTTTTGCAGTTTACACCTCACAGCTTTTGCACACTTTTGGGACATTGGTGCTGGATACACACTTTGTTTGGTTGCTGAGATTCGTAATACCAGCGGGCGTTAAAAAGCAGTGTTGGGACCTCTCAACGCTGCTTTTTAAGGCTAACGCAAGACTCGTAATCTAGCCGTAAATGTTTACTAATCCCTATAATTGCCTAGAATACAGGTCCAGTCAAACTTCCAAACAATTGCAGAGCTCTAATTGTTATCTTTATTGGACTAAAAATGTAATTAGTTAAAGATGAACAAAATTAAATTCTATCATATGTGATGCAATAACCCAGAATGGAATGAAAGACTGTCATTTAATATAGTCATGTTATGTCGGTTATTAATTCACAAATTCGGGTATCATGAAACCCACATATTTTGAATATGGAAGGTAACATTTGAGGGCTTTTCAAAATATTTTATTAGGATTTTCATCTGCGCTGTTAATTTTTTTAATTAATACAGATTCAAGCAAATCAGTTTTTAATTTGAACATTTAAATGCAATTAAACAAACATCTAATACTTTGATATAAATATTTTTTGCCACATACTTTCTTCACTCTGCCTGTGTATTACATTTTAATAGACAGAATGTAAATGTGGGTACGAAGGACTAGGCTAAAGTAGCTTAAAGGGACAGTATACACCAATGTTCATATAACTGCAAGTAATAGACACTACTATAAAGAATAATATGCAAAGATACTGATAAAAAAATCCAGTATAAAACCGTTAAAAAACTTACTTTTTTTAGCTCTGTTTAAAAGGTAGCTGGAACACCCACTGCAAGTGGGAAATAGCAGATACTCCCCCTCCCTGGAATATGAAAAGACCCTTTACACAAACAGAAGCAAGCTGGAGTAGGTATTCGTCGGCAGGGCCGGCCCTAGCCATTGCGTGGTCCAAGGCAGGATGACAATATGGGCCCCCCTTTCTCCCCGCCCCCAACCCCACCCAATATACGCCCCAACCCGCCGAATATATGCCCCCAACCCCGCCCGATCTTCACCCCCAACCCCGCCCCACAGCTTTTAAAATGAAAAAAAAGAAAGAAAAGAAAAATCATTTAAGGTAATGCACAACATTTTTTATGGATATATATATATATATATATAAAAACATAAATCCACTAATGTGGAGAACTATAACATTGTATATATTGCAATATACCATTTGTACTATTGGAACAACTGTTTATGTATATAATGAAGAAATATGCTGACAATTAGGAACAGTTGAGTTGAACTGGGCTTATTTTTATGTGTTTTCTTATGATAATAAGAACATTACAGAGACGCCAGGGCCGGCCCTAGCAAGTGCAGGTCCCTAGGCAGATTGACAGCGTGGGGCCTCTACCCAGAACAAAAAATACTTAAAAGAAATGGGGCAATGCACTGTACCACACAAACACACAGATATAATACACACAGAGATACTTATATACACATACATCCACACACTAAGACACATACACAGGTACACAGCCCACACACACACACAGCCCACACACACACACCACACAGCCCACACACAAACACACCACACAGCCCACACACACACACACACACACACACACGACACAGCCCACACACACACACAGCACACAGCACACACACACCACACAGCACACACACACACACACACACCACACAGCACACATACACCACATCCACACACTCAGACACATACACAGGTACACAGCCCACACACACACACCACACAGCCCACACACACACACCACACAGCCCACACACACACACACACACCACACAGCCCACACACACCACACAGCACACACACACACCACACAGCACACATACACCACACAGCCCACACACACACCACGCAGCCCACACACACACACCACACAGCCCACACACACACACCACACACACACACACACACACACACCACAGCCCATACACACACACACAGCCCACACACCACACAGCCAACACACACCACACAGCCCACACACACAGCACACACACAACACAGCCCACACACACAGCACACACACCACACAGCCCACACACACACACCACACAGCCCACACACCACACAGACCACACACCACACAGCCAACACAGACCACACAGCCCACACACACAGCACACACACAACACAGCACACACACACAGCACACACACCACACAACCCACACACACACACCACACAGCCCACACACACCACACAGCCCACACACACCACACAGCCCACACACACCATACAGTCCACACATACACAATAAATAAATAAAATAAATGGTGCCTCCAGCAATAAAATGAAGCTCCAGCCCCACTGCAATAAAATTATGCCCCAGCCCCACTGCAATACATCGATGCCTCAGCCCCACTGCAAAAAAATGATGCCCCAGCAATAAAATTATGCCCCATCTTCCCTGCAATAAAATGATGTCCCCAGCCCGCCTTCAATTGCCCCCAGCCCCCTGCAATAAAATGATGCCCCAGCAATAAAATTATGCCCCATCTCCCCTGCAATAAAATGATGTCCCCAGCCCTCCTTCAATTGCCCCCCAGCCCCCTGCAATAAAATTATGCCCCCAGCCCCCTGCACAAAAATGATGCCCCTGCAATAAAATGATGCCCCCAGCAAAAATATGATGCCCCCTGCAATAAATGATTCCCCCAGCCCCACTGCAATGATATCCCAGCAATAAAATTAAACCCCCAGCCCCCCTGCATTAAAATGATGCCCCCAGCCCCCCTGCAATAAAATGATGCCCCATCTCCACTGCAATAAAATGATGCTCCCAGCAATAAAATGAAGCCACCCTGGAATAAAATTATGCCCAGCCCCCTGTAATAAAATTATGCCTCCTGCAATAAAATGATGCCCCCAGCCCCCCTGCAAAAAAATGATGCCCCAGCTCCCCTGCCAGGGATAAGCACAGACAAAGGCTGTGGCGGACATTTTCCAAAGTACAGACCTTAGTGAAGGAAAGTAAAAACATTTTTTTATAGTGCTTGATGTTATTATACTGATGCAGTCACCACTGATCCATAACCAGCTCTCATCTGGCTATACCCATGAACCAGTGTCACTACTGTATCATTATATAGTGCTTGGTGTTATTATACTGATGCAGATACCACTGACTCTAAAACCAGCCCTTATCTAGCTATACACATGTGCCAGTATCACTACTGTGTCTTTGTATAGTGCTTGGTGTTATTATACTGATGCAGATACCACTGATCCGATAACCAGCCCTCCTCTGGCTATACCCATGTGCCAGTGTCACTACTGTGTCATTATATAGTGCTGGGCGTTATTATACTGATGCAGATACCACTGATTCTATAACCAGCCTTCCTCTGGCTATACCCATGTGCCAGTGTCACTACTGTGTCATTATATAGCGCTGGGTGTTATTATACTGATGCAGATACCACTGATTCTATAACCAGCCCTCCTTTGGCTATACCCATGTGCCAGTGTCACTACTGTGTCATTATATAGTGCTGGGTGTTATTATACTGATGCAGATACCACTGACCCTGTAACCAACCCTTGTCTGGCTATACACATGTGCCAGTGTCACAACTGTGTCTTTGTATAGAGCTGGGTGTTATTATACAGATTCACATCCAGTATTTCACTCAGGCTTTATTTATTCGATAACTTATCACCAAATATCGCTAGCAGTCTCTTGACAAGCCACTAACTTTATTCATACTACATATTTTTTGTATTACTATTATTTAATCAGAAAGAAAAGATGTACTAAGGTTGTGGCGGACACTGCCAGGGCTAGTCACAGACACCAGTGTCCGTGTATGGACACCTTGCCTATCCCTGTCCCCTGCAATAAAATGATGCCCCCATCCCCTGCAATAAAATGATGCCCCCAACAAAAATATGATGCCCCAAGCCCCCCTGCAATAAATGAGGCACCCAACAATAAAATAAAGCCCCCAGCCCCCCTGCAATAAATGATGCACAGTCAGTCCCCCTGTAATAAAATGATGCCCCCTGCAATAAAAATATGCCCCCAGCCCCCCTGCAAAAAAATGATGCCCCCAGCACAAAAATGATGCCCCAGCAATAAAATGATGCCCCATCTCCCCTGCAATAAAAGGATGTCCCCTGCAATAAAATGATGCCCCCCAACAAAGATATGATGCCCCCAGCAATAAAATTATGTCCCCAGCCCCCCAGCAATAAAATTAATCCCTCCTCCAAAAAAATGATGCCCCAGCCCTTTTCAATTGCCCCCAGCAATAAAATGATGCCCCAGCCCCCTGCAATAAAATGATGCCCCAGCTGCTTACCATGATGGGATGATATGCACCAGCCAGCCCTGGCCCTGACTACTCCTCGGTCGGGCCAACGGTCCCACACTCGTCCACTCTCTCTAGTCTCTGATGCTGCCTGCGAGTGTGACACCCACTCTTTCTCTGCTGCCAGTGCTCAGTCATCCTCCTCCCATCCGACCGTCACGGCTCACCGCTCTGCTCCTCCACTGCTGACAGTCATTGCGCCAAAAAAATGGGGCCAAAAAAATAGTAAAAAAAATATATTTTGTTTTATTGCAATGGCGTGCTGGGCACCCTAAGCGGCCGCCTCAACGCCACACCCAAAGGCCAGCCCTGTACATCGGTATTCTCCTAAAACTTAAAAAAAAAAAGCAAAACTATCCATAAAAAAAAAACAAAACAAAAAAAAAACTGTATGGGCTATATAAATGGATCATCCTCAAAACATTTATGCAAAGAAAAATCTAGTTTTTTTACGTCCCTTTAAATGGGAGAGACAGAAGCATCAGTGGTCAAATTGAGGAAAAATTGAATAAAGAGGAGCAGGTTAAATCATAACCATAGAAGGAAAAGTCCTAATAAACCACTATAGTCACACTTCCAGTAATAAAAAAGGGAAATGTATATAGCATGCTCATTTAAAGTGCTGGTAAGCCTTAACTAATCAAATGCCATATATGTATATGTGTAACTTTCTTCTTTTTTTTTTTAAATGTATCCGTGAAAAGGGTTAAAGGGATAGTAAACCCAAATTTTTTTTAGATTAGTGTTTTTTTCTTTTCATGGGCACTAAAAGAGCTGATTGCCCTTTTAAGGGCAATGCCCATACAAATGCCCCTTTAGGGGCTATGGGTAGATATGTTTTTTTTTAAAGTTAGGTCTTTTTTCTTTTGGGGGTTGGGTGGATGGGGGGGTTGTGCTGTTAGGGGGGACTTTGTATTATTTTTATTTTTTTCAAAAAGAGCTGATTTCTTTAAGGCAGTGCCCTACAAAAGGCCCTTTTAAGGACTATTGGTAGTTTATTGTTAGATAAGGGGGTGCTTTTATTTTGCGGTGGCTTATTTGTTTTTAAGGGGGTTAGAATACGAATAACTTTTTTTTATTTAGGACAATTTAGTTTGTTATTTTTTGTCTTAGCTTTTCTTTTTGTAATATTTTTTTTTTTTTAGTGTTCTGTTAGTTTTCTTTATTTTAAATAAGGGTACATTTTTTATTTTCAGTAATTTTAGGGTTTTTAAAGTAATTAAGTTATTTAATTTTTGTAAATGTTTAATATTTTTTTATGTAGTTAGTATTTTTTTATTTTATGTTAGTGTATTGTAATTGGGGTTAACTTAGGGGGTGTTAGGTTAGGGGGCTTAGTTATTAGTTTAATACTTTGCATTGTGGGGGGTTAGCGGTTTAGAGGTTAATAGGTTAATTTGGTAGTTTGCGTTGTGGGGGGTTGGTGGTTTAGGGGTTAATAGGTTAATTAGGTACTTTGCATTGTTGGGGGTTGGCGGTTTAGAGGTTAATAAGTTTATATAGTGGCTTGCGTTGTGGGGGGGTTGGTGGGTTAGGGGTTAATAGTTTTAATAGGTAGTTTGCGTTGTGTGGGGTTGGCAGATTAGGGGTTAATAGTGTTAATAGGTAGTTTGCATTGTGGGGGGTGGCATTTTAGGGGATAATAGTGTAATTAGGTACTTTGCATTGTGGGGGATTGGCAGATTAGGGGATAATAACTTTATTAGGTACTTTGCGATGTGGGGGTTGTCGGATTAGGGGTTAATACATTTTATTAGTTATTGTGGTGGGGGATGACAGATAAGGGGTGGATACTGCGCATGCATTAGGTGTTTGTTAAGGCTTCTAGGGAGTAACGGTACTGTCATAGTCAGTGCAAGGCTTGCTGCGCTTGCCTATATGTGGCAAGGTGAAAATGGAATAAAATTTCTCAATTCTCTTCGCGTAAGTCCTTGCGCTAAATATGTGATACCGACTGCCGACCCCAGTTTTATGTTTATGGGAGTAAAAACAGCGGGCGACGGGTGAAATATACGCGCGTAACTTTGATGCGGCTAAAAAATAGGCAATGCCGGCTTTTGCGGCCGACGCCGCATATGTGATCGGGCCCCTTGACCTAGGCCAGCCAAAAGAAGAAATGAAGGGGAGCGGAGGAACAGAACATACCAAGTAGGATTATAAATCTTGTAATATAAAATATATATTACACTTTTTAACAAAACTAATTATGTGGTTTTGCTTGTACACTAATATATTTTTTCATTGCAACATCACTTTAATTAGTGATTTTCCAAGCAAATCCATTCAGCTCCCAATATACATAACAAAAGAAAAGATAGCTATAAAAAAACTCTGTTTATTATTATTAACAGATCATATTTAGAAGTTACACTATAGTAACAAGAAACTTTAAAAATTAAAATATTTGTACTATGTTACCATACCCTACTGTTAGAACAATTTTGCATATGGTGCTGTGACTAAGATTTATACTTACTGACTGATAAGAAATTGATATGATATATACTTTGTGGAGTCGATTAATCATCACTACCATCTAAATATAGGTGGGCTATAAAATAATTAATAGTTACTATCCAATGGATGTCTTGAAGATATCGACATTCAATATATGAGGGAGTGTTTAATAACTTTATATTTTTATATTTATAGTGGGGGTGTACTCCTATGTATTCAGCGGTAGCATAAATAAACCACATAACAACTGTCATTTTTGCACGTGTATGCCCTAAACCCGTGGCCCATTTTAATATGTTCCCTTATTTGTATCCTTTCTGTACTTCTGATGTTGCCAAAGGGCAGTAGTGAAAGTTAACCCTTTGATCAGAAAACAGGAAGGAATTATATGTATTCACCTTGTTTCCTTTTTTTGAAGGAATTTAAATATGGTTATCAATAAAGTTTACTTTCTATAATGTGTATTTCTTTAACCCCTTAATGACCGGACCGTTTTTCAATTTTCTTACCCTTAATGACAATGGCTATTTTTACATTTCTGCAGTGTTTGTGTTTAGCTGTAATTTTCCTCTTACTCGTTTACTGTACCCACACATATTATATATCGTTTTTCTCGTCATTGAATGGACTTTCTAAAGATACCATTATTTTCATCATATCTTATAATTTACTAAAAAACAATGATAAAATATGAGGAAAAAATGGAAAAAAACACACTTTTTCTAACTTTGACCCCCAAAATCTGTTACACATCTACAATCACCAAAAAACACCCATGCTAAATAGTTTATAAATTTTGTCCTGAGTTTAGAAATACCCAATGTTTACATGTTTTTTGCTTTTTTTTGCAAGTTATAGGGCAATAAATACAAGTAGCACTTTGCTATTTCCAAACCACTTTTTTTCAAAATTAGCGCTAGTTACTTTGGAACCCTGATATCTGTCAGGAATACCTGAATATCCCTTGACATGTATATATTTTGTTTTAGAAGACATCCCAAAGTATTGATCTAGGCCCATTTTGGTATATTTCATGCCACCATTTCACCGCCAAATGCGATAAAAAAAAAAAAAAAGTTCACTTTTTCACAAATTTTGTCACAAACTTTAGGTTTCCCACTGAAATTATTTACAAACAGCTTCTGCAATTATGGCACAAATGGTTGTAAATGCTTCTCTGGGGTCCCCTTTTTCAGAAATAACAGACTTATATGGCTTTGTGGTTGCCTTTTGGTAATTAGAAGGCCGCTACATGCAGCTGCGCACCACACATGTTTTATGCCCAGGAGTGAAGGGGTTAATTAGGGAGCTTGTAGGGTTAATTTTAGCTTTAGTGTAGTGTAGTAGACAACCCCAAGTATTGATCTAGGCCCATTTTGGTATATTTTATGCCACCATTTCACCGCCAAATGCGAGCAAATAAAAAAAAAAACTTTACATTTTTCACAATTTTAGGTTTCTCACTGAAATTATTTACAAACAGCTTGTGCTATTATGGCAGAAATTGTTGTAAAAGCTTCTCTGGGATCCCCTTTGTTCAGAAATAGCAGACTTATATGGCTTTGGCGTTGCTTTTTGGTAATTAGAAGGCCGCTAAATGCTGCTGCGCACCACACGTGAATTATGCCCAGCAGTGAAGGGGTTAAATTAGGTAGCTTGTAGGGAGCTTGCTGGGTTAATTTTAGAGATCAGCCTCCCACCTGACACATCCCACCTCCTGATCCCTCCCAAACAGCTCTCTTCCCTCCCCCACCCCACAATTGTTACCGCCATCTTAAGTACTGGCAGAAAGTCTGCCAGTACCAAATAAAAGAGTTTTGTTTTGTTTTTTAAATAAAAATTATAAAATATTTTAGTTGTGATGGACCCCTGCCTTAGCACCAACCTCCCTGATCCCCCCCTCCAGCTCTCTAACCCTCTCCCCTACCTAATTACTGCCATCTTGGGTACTGGCAGCTGTCTGCCAGTACCCAGTTTGGCCCCACAAACCAAACTATTTTAATTTTATTTATAATTTTTATTTGTATTTTTAATTATTTCTGTAGTGTAGCAGCCCCCCCACAATACCCCCACCCCCTCCCCCTCCCAGATCCTTTTATATGTAAAAAAAAAACCTTTTTTTTAACTTTTTTCCCCCCCTTCCTTCATTGGTGTCAGTGTGGCTAATGCGCGCACGTGCACGTGCGCCCACTTGCAGGCGCACCCACATGCACACGCGCGCCCACGTGCATGTGCGCGCGCATCGTGCACACGTGCGCGCATCGTGCGCGCATCGTGAACGCGCGCGCACACGCTCCCTCCTCCCACCGGACAAAGGCACCATCACTACCGGTGCAGAGAGGGCCACAGAGTGGCTCTCTCTGCATCCGAGGCTTGTAAAGGGGTATTGCAGGATGCCTCCATATCGAGGCATCACTGCAATACCCTCAGAGCTGCTGGAAGCGATTGTGATCACTTCCAGCACTCTGTTAGACAACTGACGTACCAGGTACGTCCATTGTCATTAACAGTTAGTTTTTGCATGACGTACCTGGTACGTCAGTTGTCATTAAGGGGTTAAATTCTCTACAACCTACATATTGTTTATGCTATGTTATGCTAAGAATACACTTCATTAGTATAGATGACATATTATGAGTCATTCTGCAGCTGACCTTTGCTTGCGGCTTTCATGAGTTATTGTCATGAATTTAGATCATTTACGGAACTTAATCATTTTTAAATTAATTTCCTATTTTCAGCAGAATGAATAGTTATTATGCAAGCAAAGGTCCTAAAACCACTATATATGTATTACTATAAAAGAAAACATTTCTCCTATTCTAATCTTTCACTGATGCTTTGTGCATGTAAATACTACGGACCAGATTACAAGTGGAGCGCTAAATATCGCTTGCATGCAAGCAATATTTGCGCTCCACTTTGTAATACCAGCGCACGCTAATGTGCGCTGGTATTACAAGTTAATCACAATGCGTTCACCTTGCTAGGAGGCATTGAGCTCACGAGAGCGCACTTCCATAAGCTCCTATGGGAGCCTTGTTCTGATGCCGTCACAGATGGCATCAGAACCTCACAAAGCGAAGGAGGTAAGTAGCGCAGCGATGGACAGCATTTTTAAATATATATGTATATGACTATACAGTATACATATATATTTATGTGTTAATATTTGTATATACACATATTAACACATAAATATATATGTATATAGTCATATACATATATATTTACATTGCGGTCACAGTTCCCATAGACCGCAATGTAAATGTACTTTTCAGTGCAGTTTTTTTTTCTATTTTGAGGGCATTTGGTGCACTTTTAGAAAATTAACCCGCGATCTAGGGGCATATTTATTAAGCTCTGTATGGAGCTAGATGCCCCATGTTTCCAGTGAGCCGCTCTGAGGCGGCGGACAGAATTCGCCAGAAATCAACCTGATCGAATATGATCGGGTTGATTGACATCCCCTGCTAGTGGCCGATTGGCCCCGAGTCCGCAGGGGCAATGATAAATGCTGAGAGCGTATGCTGTCTGCATTTATCGATGTGCAGCGGACATGATCCGCAATATCTGATCATGTCCGCTCTAACATTAATAAATAGGCCCCCTAGCCTCTGGTTAATTTTCGGAGCACTAATTGCTACTGCGTGGTCATGGTAGCAATAACCAGCCACTTGTAATGGCGGGTTAATTATTGCGCTTCAGCAAACGGGCAAATTCTTTTTACTGATTAGTCACTGAGAATTAAAAAATAATAATAATAAAATAACATTTTTAAGAAATTTAGCTTTGCCACTGGCATTTTTCTATTTGCGAGATCTGTGATTTTAATAAGCAATTATGCAGTAAAAGCTGAATATTTGGTAGAGGACCCAGATATATTATAAAGGTATTCTGCCTTGCTTATCCTGGATAACATACTTTTCGGTATGTACAAGAAGAAAATTTGATAATAGGAGGAAATTAGAAAGTTGCATAAAATTGCATGCTCTATCTGAATCACGAAAGAAAAAAATTGGGTTAAGTGTCTCTTTAAGACTGTGAGACCTACTTTTCAAGCCGTCAACTTACTTGCATTCGACGGCACCAATACGCTCGCCTGACATCGCCTAACATCGCGGCCGAGGACCTGAATACGCTCTCCATATTTAACAAAAAAGCTGTCAAAAAGCTGCACACCAAGTACGGGGCGATGAGCAGTGGACTGTTGTTACTAAACCTATTAACCCCTAAACCGCCAGCCCCCCACATCGCCATAAACTAAACAGTCATCGATCTCGCTGCTATTCACCTTTTTCACAGCTTTATTTGTATACTGTCACTAAACAGAGCCAGTATACTAAACTGTTTAACCCCTGTTTAACCCCTATCCCGCCATTCCCGGACCCTGCCGCAACTAAATAAAGTTATTAACCCCTATACCGACGCTCCCGGAGCCCACCGCAACTCTAATAAACGTATTAACCCCTATCCCGCCGCTCCTGGAGCCCACCGCAACTCTAATAAAGTTATTAACCCCTATCCCGCTGCTCCCGGAGCCCACCGCAACTCTAATAAACTTATTAACCCCTATCCCGCCGCTCCCGGAGCCCACCGCAACTCTAATAAAGTTATTAACCCCTATCCCGCTGCTCCTGGACCCTGCCGCAACTCTAATAAAGTTATTAACCCCTATCCCGCCGCTCCCGGACCCCGCTGCAACTAACTAAATGTATTAACCCCTAAACCTCTGGCCTCCCACATCACTACCACTTACTTAACCTATTAACCTCTAAACCTAACAACCCGCTAACTTTACATTATAATTACCTTATCCCTATCTTATAATAAATTTAAACTTACCTTTAGATTTAAATTAAACTATATTAAACTATTAATTAATCTACCCTAACTGTTATACTAAAATTACATTAAACTATATTAAACTATTAATTAATCTACCCTAACTGTTATACTAAAATTACATTAAACTATATTAAACTAATAATTAACCTACCCTAACTGTAATACTAAAATTACATTAAACTATATTATATATTTAAACACCTAACCCTATTCAAATAATTTAAATCTACAGTTAAAAATTACAAAGTTACAAAAAACTAACAACTAAGTTACAAAAAATTACAAACACTAAGGCCTAGATTTGGAGTTCTGCGGTAGCTGTCAAAACCAGCGTTAGAGGCTCCTAACGCTGGTTTTGGCCGCCCGCTGGTATTTGGAGTCAGTGATTAAAGGGTCTAACGCTCACTTTTCAGCCGCGACTTTTCCATACCGCAGATCCCCCTACGCCATTTGCGTATCCTATCTTTTCAATGGGATCTTTCTAACGCTGGTATTTAGAGTCGTTTCTGAAGTGAGCGTTAGAGCTCTAACGACAAAATTCCAGCCGCCTGAAAATAGCAGGAGTTAAGAGCTTTCTGGCTAACGCCGGTTCATAAAGCTCTTAACTTCTGTACCCTAAAGTACACTAACACCCATAAACTACCTATGTACCCCTAAACCGAGCTCCCCCCACATCGCCGCCACTCGATTAAAATTTTTAACCCCTAATCTGCCGACCGCCACCTACGTTATACTTATGTACCCCTAATCTGCTGCCCCTAACCCCGCCGACCCCTGTATTACATTTATTAACCCCTAACCTGCCCCCCACAACGTCGCCGCCAGCTACTTAAAATAATTAACCCCTAATCTTCCGACCGCAAAGCGCCGCCACCTACGTTATCCCTATGTACCCCTAATCTGCTACCCCTAACACCGCCGACCCCTATATTATATTTATTAACCCCTAATCTGCCCCCCTCAACGTCGCCGACACCTGCCTACACTTATTAACCCCTAATCTGCCGAGCGGACCTGAGCGCTACTATAATAAAGTTATTAACCCCTAACCCGCCTCACTAACCCTATCATAAATAGTATTAACCCCTAATCTGCCCTCCCTAACATCGCGACACCTAACTTCAATTATTAACCCCTAATCTGACGACCGGAGCTCACCGCTATTCTAATAAATTGATTAACCCCTAAAGCTAAGTCTAACCCTAACACTAACACCCCCCTAACTTAAATATAATTTACATCTAACGAAATTAATTAACTCTTATTAAATAAATGATTCCTATTTAAAGCTAAATACTTACCTGTAAAATAAATCCTAATATAGCTACAATATAAATTATAATTATATTATAGCTATTTTAGGATTAATATTTATTTTACAGGCAACTTGGTATTTATTTTAACTAGGTACAATAGCTATTAAATAGTTAAGAACTATTTAATAGCTACCTAGTTAAAATAATAACAAATTTACCTGTAAAATAAATCCTAACCTAAGATATAATTAAACCTAACACTACCCTATCAATAAATTAATTAAATAAACTACCTACAATTACCTACAATTAACCTAACACTACACTATCAATAAATTAATTAAACACAATTTCTACAAATAAATACAATTAAATAAACTAGCTAAAGTACAAAAAATAAAAAAGAACTAAGTTACAAAAAATAATAAAATATTTACAAACATAAGAAAAATATTACAACAATTTTAAACTAATTACACCTACTCTAAGCCCCCTAATAAAATAACAAAGCCCCCCAAAATAAAAAATTCCCTACCCTATTCTAAATTAAAAAAGTTACAAGCTCTTTTACCTTACCAGCCCTGAACAGGGCCCTTTGCGGGGCATGCCCCAAGGATTTCAGCTCTTTTGCCTGTAAAAAAAACCATACCATACCCCCCCCCCAACATTACAACCCACCACCCACATACCCCTAATCTAACCCAAACCCCCCTTAAATAAACCTAACACTAAGCCCCTGAAGATCTTCCTACCTTGTCTTCACCATACCAGGTTCACCGATCCGTCCTGGCTCCAACATCTTCATCCAACCCAAGCGGGGGTTGGCGATCCATCATCCGGTGCTGAAGAGGTCCAGAAGAGGCTCCAAAGTCTTCCTCCTATCCGGCAAGAAGAGGACATCCGGACCGGCAAACATCTTCTCCAAGCGGCATCTTCAATCTTCTTCCATCCGGTGCGGAGCGGGTCCATCTTGAAGCAGGCGACGCGGATCCATCCTCTTCTTCCGTTGTCTCCCGACGAATGACGGTTCCTTTAAGGGACGTCATCCAACATGGCGTCCCTCGAATTCCGATTGGCTGATAGGATTCTATCAGCCAATCGGAATTAAGGTAGGAATTTTCTGATTGGCTGATGGAATCAGCCAATCAGAATCAAGTTCAATCCGATTGGCTGATCCAATCAGCCAATCAGATTGAGCTCGCATTCTATTGGCTGTTCCGATCAGCCAATAGAATGCGAGCTCAATCTGATTGGCTGATTGGATCAGCCAATCGGATTGAACTTGATTCTGATTGGCTGATTCCATCAGCCAATCAGAAAATTCCTACCTTAATTCCGATTGGCTGATAGAATCCTATCAGCCAATCGGAATTCGAGGGACGCCATCTTGGATGACGTCCCTTAAAGGAACCGTCATTCGTCGGGAGACAACGGAAGAAGAGGATGGATCCGCGTCGCCTGCTTCAAGATGGACCCGCTCCGCACCGGATGGAAGAAGATTGAAGATGCCGCTTGGAGAAGATGTTTGCCGGTTCGGATGTCCTCTTCTTGCCGGATAGGAGGAAGACTTTGGAGCCTCTTCTGGACCTCTTCAGCACCGGATGATGGATCGCCAACCCCCGCTTGGGTTGGATGAAGATGTTGGAGCCAGGACGGATCGGTGAACCTGGTATGGTGAAGACAAGGTAGGAAGATCTTCAGGGGCTTAGTGTTAGGTTTATTTAAGGGGGGTTTGGGTTAGATTAGGGGTATGTGGGTGGTGGGTTGTAATGTTGGGGGGGGGGTATGGTATGTTTTTTTTTACAGGCAAAAGAGCTGAAATCCTTGGGGCATGCCCCGCAAAGGGCCCTGTTCAGGGCTGGTAAGGTAAAAGAGCTTGTAACTTTTTTAATTTAGAATAGGGTAGGGAATTTTTTATTTTGGGGGGCTTTGTTATTTTATTAGGGGGCTTAGAGTAGGTGTAATTAGTTTAAAATTGTTGTAATATTTTTCTTATGTTTGTAAATATTTTATTATTTTTTGTAACTTAGTTCTTTTTTATTTTTTGTACTTTAGCTAGTTTATTTAATTGTATTTATTTGTAGCAATTGTGTTTAATTAATTTATTGATAGTGTAGTGTTAGGTTAATTGTAGGTAATTGTAGGTAGTTTATTTAATTAATTTATTGATAGGGTAGTGTTAGGTTTAATTATATCTTAGGTTAGGATTTATTTTACAGGTAAATTTGTTATTATTTTAACTAGGTAACTATTAAATAGTTCTTAACTATTTAATAGCTATTGTACCTGGTTAAAATAATTACAAAGTTGCCTGTAAAATAAATATTAATCCTAAAATAGCTATAATATAATTATAATTTATATTGTAGCTATATTAGGATTTATTTTACAGGTAAGTATTTAGCTTTAAATAGGAATAAGTTATTTAATAAGAGTTAATTTATTTCGTTAGATTAAAATTATATTTAATTTAGGGGGGGTGTTAGTGTTAGGGTTAGACTTAGCTTTAGGGGTTAATACATTTATTATAGTAGCGGTGAGGTCCGCTCGGCAGATTAGGGGTTAATAATTGAAGGTAGGTGTCGGCGATGTTAGGGAGGGCAGATTAGGGGTTAATACTATTTATGATAGGGTTAGTGAGGCGGATTAGGGGTTAATAACTTTATTATAGTAGCGCTCAGGTCCGCTCGGCAGATTAGGAGTTAATAAGTGTAGGCAGGTGTCGGCGACGTTGAGGGGGGCAGATTAGGGGTTAATAAATATAATATAGGGGTCGGCGATGTTAGGGCAGCAGATTAGGGGTACATAGGGATAACGTAGGTTGCGGCGGTTTACGGAGCGGCAGATTAGGGGTTAAAAAAAATATGCAGGTGTCAGTGATAGCGGGGGCGGCAGATTAGGGGTTAATAAGTGTAAGGTTAGGGGTTTTTAGACTCGGGGTACATGTTAGAGTGTTAGGTGCAGACGTAGGAAGTGTTTCCACATAGGAAACAATGGGGCTGCGTTAGGAGCTGAACGCTGCTTTTTTGCAGGTGTTAGGTTTTTTTTCAGCTCAAACAGCCCCATTGTTTCCTATGGGAGAATCGTGCACGAGCACGTTTTTGAGGCCGGCCGCGTCCGTAAGCAACTCTGGTATCGAGAGTTGCATTTGCGGTAAAAATGCTCTACGCTCCTTTTTTGGAGCCTAACGCAGCTTTTGTTTAAACTCTCGATACCAGAGTTAAATTTATGGTGCGGCCAGAAAAATGCCCGCGGAGCGTTAACAGCCCTTTTACCGCCGAACTCCAAATCTAGGCCTAAGTTACAAAAAAAATAAACACTAAGTTACACAAAATAAAAAATAATTATCAAATATTTAAACTAATTACATCTAATCTAAGAGCCCTATGAAAATAAAAAGCCCCCCCAAAATAAAAAAAGGGCCTTTTGCGGTGCATTGCCCCAGAGAAATGAGCTCTTTTACCTGTAAATAAAAATACAAACACCCCCCCAACAGTAAAACCCACCACCCACACAACCAACCCCCCCAAATAAAAACCAAACTAAAAAAAAACTAAGCTCCCCATTGCCCTGAAAATTGCATTTCTATGGGCATTGCCCTTAAAGGGCATTTAGCTCTTTTTCAAAAGCCCAAACCCTAATCTAAAAATAAAACCCATCCAATAAACACTTAAAAAATCCTAACACTAACCCCCAAAGATCCACTTACAGTTTCTGAAGAGCCGACATCCATCCTCAACGAAACGGCAGAAGTCCTCATCGAAACCGGCAGAAGTCTTCATCCAAGCGGCCGAAGTCTTCATCCAAGCCCGCAGAAGTCTTCACCCAGATGGCATCTTCTATCTTCATCCATCCGTGCGTAGCGGCTCCATCTTCAAGACATCCGACGCAGAGCATCCTATTCTTACTATGTCTTCTTCGGAATGAAGGTTCCTTTAAATGATCCAAGATGGCGTCCCTTCGATTCCGATTGGCTGATAGAATTCTATCAGCCAATCGGAATTAAGGTTGAAAAAATCCTATCGGCTGTTGCAATCAGCCAATAGGATTGAGCTCGCATTCTATTGGCTATTCCAATCAGCCAATAGAATGCAAGCTCAATCCTATTGGCTTCATTAAATAGGAGACCAGCAGAGCACCGCACATTTTAGTTGCAAAATTAGACAATGGATTGTAATACAATGTTTACAGTGCTCTTTTTGTTGTTGTAAACATTGAAATATTACTTAAAAAGAATAACAATAAAAATATTTCATATTAAATAGAAGCATTTTTGCAATATGCTACCATTAGCAAATGTGCTTCAAGTAAAAGTAATTTTATTTAGTTTCAGCAGCATATGCATATATGCTATGTGTGACTAAAAGATCAAGATTCAAACACCATCGGCTAGATCACGAGTTTTGGATCAGCCAATAGAATGCGAGGATCAAGATTCAAACACCATCGGCTAGATCACGAGTTTTGGATCAGCCAATTGAATGTGAGGTCAATTCTATTGGCTGATCCAATCAGCCAATCGGATTGAACTTCAATCCGATTGGCTGATTAAATCAACCAATCTGATTTTTCCTACCTTAATTCCGATTGGCGGATAGAATCCTATCAGCCAATCGGAATTCGAGGGACGCCATCTTGGATGACGTCATTTAAAGGAACCTTCATTCTTCGTTAGGACTTTGATTGAAAAGGATGGCTCTGCGTCGGCTGGATAGAAGATGTCTCTGCTCCGGAAGGATGAAGATAGAAGATGCCGCCTGGATGAAGCCTTCTGCCAGTCTGGATGTCCTCTTCTGCCCTGATCGGATGAAGACTTCTGCCGGTCTGGAGGTTCACTTGTGCCCGGCTGGGTGAAGATGGCTCAAGGTAGGGTGATCTTCAGGGAGTTAGTGTTAGTTTTTTAAGGGGGGATTGGGTGTGTTTTAGAGTAGGGGTATGTGGGTGGTGGGTTGTAATGTTGGGGGGGGGGTATTGTATTTTTTTTTACAGGTAAAAGAGCTGATTACGTTGGGGCAATGCCCCGCAAAAGGCCCTTTTAAGGGCTATTTGTAATTTAGTATAGGGTAGGAAATTTTATTATTTTGGGGGTAATTTTTTATTTTATTAGGGGGATTAGATTAGGTGTAATTAGTTTAAAATTCTTGTAATTCTTTTTTATTTTCTGTAATTTAGTGGGGGTTTTTTCGTAATTTAGTTTATTTCATTTAATTTTAATTAGTTTAATTTAGTTAATGTATTTATTTATAGAGTAGTGTTAGGTGTAATTGTAACTTAGGTTAGGATTTATTTTACAGGTAATTTTGTACTTATTTTAGCTAGGTAGTTATTAAATAGTTAATAACTATTTAATAACTATTGTAACAAGTTAAAATAAATACAAAGTTGCCTGTAAAATAAAAATAAATCATAAGCTAGCTACAATGTAACTATTAGTTTTAAATAGGAATAATTTATTTAATTGTAGTTATTTTATTTAGATGTATTTAAATTATATTTAAATTAGGGGGGTGTTAGGGTTAGGGTTAGACTTAGGTTTAGGGGTTAATAAATTTATTATAGTGGCGGCTTCTAAAGGAATCTGCCCTCTCTCTGTTTTCTCTATACAGGGGAGTGTGTCAGATTTTGCTCCAGGTTTTAGTCTGATAGAGAGTTTTTTCTTTAAGTAAATCTGACCTATTGATGATTTGTACTTCATCAGGTGCTATACTGAGTGTTCTGTTTGCAAATCCATTTTATTTCTAATGTATTGCCCTTTTGCCGCTGAGCTAAAAACTCTTTGCCACTGAGCTACTAACTGCATAAAGGAGGGAGTTTCCAGTAATTGATTTAATATATGCTTCCGATTGTATCCCTTCTTCTATTGTGCCTTTCATGCTCACATCAAGATATTGTGTAATCGGTTCATTAAAATTCAAAAGTGAATCTAATGCCCACATTATTCATATTTAGTGAATTTACAAATTCGGTAGCACTGATTTTGTTGCCTTTCCAAATTATGAGAAGGTCATCGATATAATATATAATACTCTCTCTGAACGGTGATCCACATCCATAGATGTGGGACAGCTCCCACCAACCCATGAACAGGTTGGCATAGGAGGGGGCAAATTCAGCCCCCATAGCTGTCCCACACCTCTGGATGTAGAACTCCCCCTCAAAGGAGAAAAAATTGTGGGTGAGTAAAAATCAGGTCACTTCCAAAATGTACAATCTGAAAGGGTCATCAAAATCAGTTTTTCTCCTCAGAAAGAAATCTATTGCCTCGAATCCCTTGTTATGAGGGATGGAGGAATAGAGTGCTTGCACATCAATGGTTAACCAACCATATCCCTCCCTCCAAATTAGATTTTCTACTTCTCTCAAAAGTTGTTTTGTATCTTTAAGGTGGCTGGATAGGCCCTCCACCAATGGTCCAACCTTTGGGACAAATGGTCCAACCATTGGGACAAATGTTCAGTAAGTGAGCCTATCCCTCTCACTATTGGTCTCCCTGTGATACAGTCTAAGCCTTTGTGTATTTTTGGGAGGTGGTTAAAAATTGGAATGGTTGGATTATCTACAATTAGAAAATCTTTTGTTTCACAGTCATAGAAACCTTCTTCATAGCCATCATCTATTAGCAGTGAGATTTCTCTTTTAAATTTATTAGTTGGATCAAAAGGCAATTTAGTGTATTGCTCAGGATCACTTTATTGTTTCATTGCCTCTTAAATAAAATCTGCTCTGTTCTGTAAGACAATGGAACCTCCCTTGTCCGCTGCTCGTATTACCAGATCTTTATTGTTGCTTAGTTTTCTAAGTGCTAACTTTTGTTCATAAGTGAGATTGGTTTTGTTATTGGACTGGTATGCTAACTAGTTGAAATCTTTTTCAATTCTCTGTTGGAATTTTTCTTATACGGGTCCTTTACTCTGGATGGGATAGAATTGTTGAGTAGTAAATTCGTTAATTTGGTAACCTGCTTTCCTCATGAAGAGACGCAAGCATTTTTAAATCACATTCTTCATCAAAGGTTAGATGTTCTTCTATCCCTTGTGACTTCTGTGGTCTGTGCCCTTCAACCTGGTTAAAACTTGAGGTGTCATCTTTGAAATGTCTCCTGAGAGTTAGGTTTCTAATAAGCCTATTCATATCTACTAATGTGTCGAATAAATTGAAGTCCTCAGCAGGGACAAAGATAAGTCCCAATTCCAAAACCTCCCTCTTGGTAATTCACATCAACAAGATTATTTTATGAGCTGGAATTACAATTAAATAAGGAGAATAAGTTCAGATGGGATATTTGAACTTTGGATAAGTACTACAAATTAGGAATGGCCCCCCAAAGCTAAAGATAAAAAAAGGGAGTGGCAGGACTCTGGATGCCAGCATTGACACTCCCCCAGAGAAAGGGATCCCCTCGGGTAATAGTATGTCAGAATATGCAGCGGAAGTGGCTAAAATCCTGCTCCCGCAATTCGATCTGATTAAGCTCGAGATTAGGAATGAGATTTCCAATCTCACGGCAGAGGTTCGGCAGTTTTCATCAAGACTAGATGAAGTTGAAAACAGAGTGTCCGATCTAGAAGACAGGCTTAATATTCATGATTCCACTGTGGATGCACATAGCAAAACGATAGTAGCGTTACAAGCTAAGATCGAAGATCTTGAGGATCGCTCAAGACGCAATAATCTAAAAGTGATTGGCCTCCCCGAATCGCCCGAATTTCAAGATTTACTGAATTTTGTAACCAATACATTACCCAAGGCTCTGCTGATTCCAGCTCCGGCCACTCCCTTTCAGATAGAGAGGGCACACAGAATAGGGCCACGCAGGGAACAAACCGAGGGCCAGAGACTGAGGCCTGTGATATTTAAGTTTGTAAACTTCCAAGACAAATTACTATACCTTAAGTATTACAGGAAATGTATGCCTTTAGTTTTGGACTCCCATAAGTTACTACTTTTTCAAGATTTCTCCTCTGAAACTCTATCTAAGAGAAGAGACATGTCTTTTTTCTATGGTAGATTACAGAAAGAAAATTATAATATCAAAATGTTTTACCCTGCAAAATTAGTGGTATCCAAAGAAGGAATCTCTCATACGCTAAATAATGTCTTGGAAGCTGATAATTTCTGTCAAGAAGCAGGCGTCCCTTAAAACATCTTGATTCAATATTGCGGGTTTACCCAGAAGTTTTTGTGTGGTTAAAGAGTATGGCTCTGTGTGGTTGTTTTTTTTTTTTGTTTTTTTTTGTGGTTTTTTTCTCTCTCTCTCTCACTCCCTCCCTGTTCCCTCCCCCGCGCCACTGCTGCCCTTGTTCCATTATACTCGGAGGCCTTCTCCCTCCGTATGTATAGGACAACAGATATAGGATTTGATGGCCTCTAATATTAATTTATTTTCCTGGAACGTCGGCGGCATAACCTCTTCAATTAAACGGAAATCCATAATAAAGTACTCAGGGAAATTCAACCCTGATATAGTTTTTCTTCAGGAACTACACCTGAAACCCCCAGAAATTCCCAAACTTAAGGGTAAATGGGTTGGGGAGGTTATAGCCGCTCCTTCTACAACCAGGAAAAGGGGGGTTGCCATTTTGCTGAATCGGAAACTGGAGTATAAAATAACTAATACTGAAGTGGATCCTGAAGGCAGATTCCTGATATTGGAGATTGTGATTAAAAAGATCAAAAAAACACTATGTAACATTTATGGTCCTAACCAAATTGAACAGAATTTTTGGGCGGCCTTAATGGCTAGATTACACAGATTTATAGGGCATAATTTAATCGTTGTGGGTGATTTTAATTTGACAGCTGACGCAACTTTCGATTGCTCTAAAAAAAGAGCCCTTAACAGCAGAGGTAGAAAAGTGCGCATTTTTCAGAAATTCTGCTCACAGTTGGGCTTAGTAGATATCTGGCGGGTACAGAACCCGGACGCGCGAGTATTCACATGTGTATCACATGCTCAGCAAGCCTTCTCCAGGATTGACTACTTTCTGGTGTCGGACTCGCTATTAAGCTGGGACTGGGTTACTAAAATTGAAGATATAGTTATATCAGATTATGCTGCCATCTTGCTGCACTGCAAACCCAATAGTTCGAATTTAGGGAATAAGCATATATATTTTCCTAGATTCTTAAGTAACAATGCCAGTTTTCAAAACTGGCTACAAATTAAGTGGGCAGATTATCATAAGATCAATGGTAACTACCTGGACAAAGTGGAAGTGTTTTGGGAGGCTTCTAAGGCCGTCTTACACGGCGAAATTAAATCATATATGATATACTGGAAGAAGAAGTGTAGTCAGGTGGCTAGACAGTGTGCAAATCAAGTAAAAAACTCGTTTAGAGCGTATTTAAACAATCCTAGTAGAGGACACTGGGACGCATATGTAAGGGCCAAGGCATTTCGTGACATGCAAATTAAGCAGAATAGCGCACTAGAAGAACTTAGAACTAAAGCGCGATACAGTGGGTTCGTAGGTAGATCCGCTAAGTTCCTAGCCAGAATAGCTAAATCCTCCCCTAGGCAGGTAATCTCTGCCATTAAACAAGGTACAAAGAGGTTCACGAGCCACCCTGACATCGAACGAGTGTTCTTTGACTTTTTCCAAGACTTGTACAAATCAGAACCGTCTAATGCAGGACAGCAAGTAAAATTCTGGTCGAAGATCAAGACCCCGAGACTAGCGCCGGAAGCCTTGGAAGTTATTAACGCTCCCATTTCTGAGGAAGAGATCAGATCTGCAATTAAGAACGCTAAATCCAACAAAGCGGCCGGGCCCGACTCATTCCCCATTGAATTTTATCGAATGTTACAATCTCAGGTGACCCCTATTCTGTCTAGGCTATTCAATTTCTATTTCTCAGATAATATTAACTGTTCGCCTTCTTTCGCCGCGGCAAACATAACGCTAATTTTAAAAAAGGGCAAGGACCCGGAGCTTCCTAGTTCATTTAGACCTATTTCTGTCCTTAACACCGACTATAAATTATTAGCATCTATCATAGCTTCCAGATTGAAACCTTATATCGGGGACCTAATCCATGAGAACCAATCCGGATTTATGCCCGGCCGGAATCCTGTGAGAAACACCAGGAAATTATTAGTTCTCATTGAGTCTTATTGGAACAAACACAAGGCCTCTTATAGCAACGATACTCTTGACAAGGCCATTCTTACGGTCGACGCTGAGAAGGCCTTCAATCGGGTCAGTTGGGACCATCTATTCATTACTCTAGAGAAGTTTGGTTTCTCCGGGTTCTTTCATAATTATATTAGGTTAATCTATAGTGCTCCCACTTTATCGGTCATTATTAACAATGTGACTTCCCAACGATTCGTTATGCATAGAGGGACCAGACAGGGATGTCCACTATCCCCCCTATTATTTAATATCAGTTTGGAACCACTGGCCATACGATTACGTCAAGAACTAGAAGGTATTTCGTTTGCAGGTGAGAAACTGGTTCTTCTATCATATGCGGATGATCTGTTGATATGTCTATCTAATCTTTCGGCTTCGCTGCCAATTCTCCAGGATATTATCCATGAGTTTGGTGAGATCTCCGGATTCCGGGTTAACACATTGAAATCAGAATTAATGTGGCTCTATAGAAATCCTTTAGGTGACGTAAAACATCCCTTTGTGGAAGTCTCTCAGATTAACTATTTGGGGCTCTATATTTCCAGAAACCCAGAGGATTGGTATAAGTTGAATTACCCGTTCGGGGTTAGTTGCTGTAAAAAAAAACTGGATGAATGGACTTCACTGCCTATCTCTTTATCTGCACGGGTAACATTCATTAAATCAATTATTTTCCCGAAACTTATGTATATATTTCAAAATATTCTGATATTTCTACACCATAAAGACATTGTTACATATAATAGTGCTTGCTCCAGATTTCTATGGAAAGGTAGTAAACCACGGATCGCCGTTCATCGACTCATGAATTCTAAGCTGGCAGCTGGCCTCGCACTTCCTAACATTCAGATGTATAATCTAGTGATCATAGCTAGATTTGCATTAGATTGGATAACGGGTAAGGACCAGATCTCGGCGTCCATTTGGGAGTCGCAGGTAGTGGCCCCGTTTAATTTGAAGGCTTTATTACATTGCCCGATGACCTCTCTCCCTTCGAACATATTTAGTCTGTCCACGTTTAGGAATATAATTATAGCATGGCAGAGGTTGTGTACTGCGTTAGATTACTCCCCGTATCTCTCACAATATTTACCCATATGTGGTAATCCCAATTTTTGCCCTGGACTCTCAAGTCAGATATTTAAAGACTGGGATTTGAAAGGCTTATATGCCATGAGTCAATTTCTGGGACCAGACGGATATCTATTAACCTACACTGAAATTGCAAATAAATTCAGTCTAGGGTCGCGAGAATTTTACGCCTACCTTCAAGTCAGGCATTTCTTACAGGAGTTGCATAATAACTTCGGGAATAATTGGTCTTTGGGTGAGTTACAGCCCAGGATCTCCCTGTATGCAGCAGGGAAATTTGGAATTTCCCCTTTATTTGTAACTCAGAAATCATCGGATTTACAGGTAGGCGAGATGATTTCTAAATGGTCTATCCAATTCCCTGATATAGATGAGCAAACCATTGTAGGAAGTTTTAAAATTATTCAACAGAATTGGGTCCCTACCGTTTGGAGAGAATCTCAGATAAAAATCGGGCTCAAGAGGTATTTTACCCCTGGCATGCTTTCTAAATGGTATAACGCAAAGGTTTTATGCTCCAGATGCTCGAGGATGGATGCAGACTTATTCCATTGTCTATGGGGCTGACCAAAAACTCGACAATTTTGGAGTAAGATCGCATATTGGATGAGCACGGTTTTAAAATTGGAGCATGAGTTAGCTCCCATTGAGATTTTCTTTTTGGTGAGATATCAAGGTCTTAAAAAAAATGATCGCCTTATAAACACAATAATACTAACGGGGCGCAATCTCATCCTTAAACTATGGAAGTCATGTTCGGCACCCACATTGGTTCAACTTAAAGCGGAGGTAGTTAGTCAATATACAACAGAGCAGTACAACATGCCCTTCGGGATGAGAGGGACCTTTTGTTTTTTTGTTGTTTTTTTTTTTTTTTGTTCTCTTTTTTGATGTGGTCTGTTTGTCGCGTATTTTGTGGTAATTTTGGTTGACTGATGAACGTGTACTATTTCTGGTCATATATTCTACACTGATATGTAAGTTGTAACCAAATAGGCAGATCAAGAGGAGAGGGGGGAAGGGAGGGGAAGAGAGGGGCTCACAGGCGAGAGGAGTCCAGGCGTATTGGGGCAGGAGTGTTGGAGCCCACTATTTGTATCCAAGGTGGGGTCCTGTTTGTTTTAATTTGTAAGTAGTATAACTATAGTGACGAATTATACATAGGTTAGCTCGGTCGAGAATGTTAGCGACCGCTTGTAATTGGACGTGTTATCTTTTCTGCTTATGTTGGTCGTTTTGGGGATTTTGTATATACAGTATATGACCAGACACTGTAATGTTGAGATCACTAGTAATCGCTAGGTGGAGATATCCAGTGACTGAGATGTAATTCGATACAACATATCTGTGTTGTACTCTCTTGTTATCATGTTTTAGCATATTTTGTAAAACTATTTTGATTGTAAAACATATGCTTTTGTTATTATCTCTTGATACAAATAAAATAATTAACACTGAAAAAAAAAAAAAAAAAAAGGAATGGTTCCCAGAGGACTACGATTAAACAAGTTCCCTATGTGTAATACGAAAGATGCTGAATAAATCAAAATATGGAACAAAACTTTGACAGACTGTTCACTGAAACGTATGTTGCTTCTCATTGAATATAAAACCAAAATGCTTAAAGAGGTTTCAAAACTAATAGAAAAATTACAAGATGCACTAGGAAATAAGAGTCAAGATATACACTTTTTTAAGTTTGATCAAATATTGAAGGAAATAGTGGCAGAAGCCAAAAAATTGCTCATGGAAATAAAGTATTTGAAATATCTCAGAGACCAATCAGATTATGATCTCAACAAAGTGTATATCAAGAACAAAAAGCAACACAGCAATTTCAGAAGGGACACAGGCCGAGGTGAGGTTTCTATAGAGGTAGAGCCAGAGGCAGAACCAATACTAACAATAGAAACAATTGGTCAGGGGGAGAATCATTTGCTCTGGTGATAGGTTTACTTCGGGTGAAGACTAGGATAGGTCAAACCTAAACACACATACAGAAGAAAGAGAGTTACAGGTTGTTAGACCCAAAACAGGACAAGTACCCTTAAGACAAACACAAGCAACATCAAGAGAGGATAGTGTTTTGAAATACCAAATAGAGGAACCTAACAGAGGACCTATACAGGGCATGCTAAAGGAAGCTGGTCGAGCAGATCTGGCCCAGGTTTTTTCAAAGCACCTAGGAAGACCAGAAGGGGGGGAAGGTTTACAAACACAAAGAGAAGAGAGATACCCCTCCAGGAGGGGCCACTCCCAGAGCAAATACAGAGAAACACAATAGTTAATTTATCAGCCTATGAGCTAACAGTTCCTGGGAGGGAGGTTTAAAGTGCATGTAAAGTCAACATACTTGCTCTGCATCATAGTGTGTATTTTCTAAAATAATAGTGAGTTTCATTCATCAAAATCGCAACATCGAAATCTAAAAAGAAATAGTTGTATTCTTATCGGCGATTCCTCTGCCCGACATTATGGTCCCACATTATTTTCATGTTTGACAGTTCTATTTAGAACTATTTTCCTTTTCCCTGGGGCATCAGGCCAGTTGTTGCCTATGTCACGCAAATCTACTGCGCATGCGCAAACTACCCGATGATGTTACCACCTCAATGCGCGTCCGCGATTAGAGCATGCGCAATACGTCGACGGAATAATTTATTCAATTTAGTCTACGAGCAGAGTGAATTGCAAGTAAGTATCGGAGCTCCGCGTATTGCATGCGCGTATTGTCATCCTAATAGTAAACGCATGCGCAAATGAGAGCCCGGATCGTGAAAGCGATTCAAAGCAACGTCATCGAGTAGCCGTTAGATATTACAATGATGCTGGGGGAAAAACAGGAAGAAGACAATTGGGAGGAGTTCAATGCATAGAACGGAGATAAGTTTATATATAAAAATAACGATAAAGAAAATTTATTTTGCACTGAGATTATTGCGGTTTGACTATTTATAATATTGGGAATAAGTAGGTAACAATTAATAAGAAAAAACTTACATTCACTTTGTACCTGCTGAGGACTTCAATTTATTCGACACTTTAGTAGATGTGACTAGGCTAATTAGAAACCTAACTCTCAGGAAACATTTCAAAGATGACACCTCAGGTTTTAACCAGGTTGAAGGGCACAGACCACAGAAGTCACAACCTTTGATGAAGAATGTGATTTACAAATACTTGAGTCTCTTCATGAGGAAAGCAAGTTACCAAATGACGAATTTACTACTCAACAAATTCCCAAATTTAAAATGAGCAGCAGACAAGGGAGGTTCCATTGTCTTACAGAACAGAGCAGATTTTATTTAAGAGGCAATGATACAATTAAGGGATCCTGAGCAATACACTAAATTACCTTTTGATCCAACTATTAAATTTAAAAGAGAAATCTCACTGCTAATAGATGATGGCTATGAGGAAGGTTAATTTGATCGTGAAACAAAAGATTTTCTAATTGTAGATAATACAACCATTCCAGTTTTCAACCACCTCTGAAAAATACACAAAGGCTTTGACTACATCACAGGGAGACCAATAGTGAGCGGGATAGGCTCACTTACTGAACATCTGTCCCAATGGTTGAATGGAATTTTGCAATCATTGGTGGAGGGCCTATCCAGCCACCTTAAAGATACAAAACAACTTTTGAGAGAAGTAGAAAATCTAATTTGGAGGGAGGGATATGGTTGGTTAGCCATTGATGTGCAAGCACTCTATTCCTCCATCCCTCATAATAAGGTATTGGAGGTAATAGATTTCTTTCTGAGGAAAAAAAATGATTTTGATGACCCTTTCAGATTGTACATTTTGGAAGTGACCCGATTTTTATTCACCCACAATTTTTTCTCCTTTGAGGGGGAGTCCTATATCCAGAGGTGTGGGACAGCTATATGGGCCAAGTTTGCTCCTTCCTACGCCAACCTGTTCATAGGTTGGTTGGAACTGTGCCACATCTATGGATGTGGATAACCGTTCAGAGAGAGTATTATGTATTATAGAAGGTTCATCGATGACCTTCTTCTCATAATTTGGAAAGGCAACAAAATCAGTGCTACCGAATGTGTCAATTTACTAAATATGAATAAAATAGACATTAGATTCACTTTTGAATTTAATGAACAGATTACACACTATCTTGATGTGAGCATGAAAGGCACAATAGAAGAAGGGATGCAACCGGAAGCATATATTAAACCGATTACTGGAAACTCCCTCCTTCATGCAGCCAGTAGTCACTAGTGATGTCCCGAACTGTTCGCCCGCGAACGGTTCACAGCGAACATAGCTTGTTCGCGTTCGCGTTTGTGGGCGAACACATGGCGATGTTCGATCCGCCCCTATGTGTCATCATTGTGGAAACTTTGACCCTTTATGTCACAGCCGCCTGACACATTAGAGCCAATCAACATCAGACACTCCCTCACAGACACTCCCAGCTACTCGGAATCCGCCATTTTAGACTCACAACGACCTTGCTTTTTTAATGAGAGGACGTGTTGTGTTTTCGCTCCTGACATTAATAGTAAAAACATAGCTAGGCTAGTGTATTTACAGTCCAGAAGGACTCCACTCATCTCTGCTGCAAGCACAGCACCCCAAAAAGCCCTTTTTAGGGCTATATTTCGTGCCGTTTTTTTTTTTGTTTGTTTGTTTTTTATTAGCATTTGCCTGGCTTTCAGCTGTGTGTTTAAGGCTCACAGCATATGCTATGACTACTGCCACCACTGATATCTCCCTAACAACATTAGTTTAAATTTAACTAACCCAAAAATATAATTATTTTTCTAGTGTAATTTTTTCACACAGCATATACTCTGGTTCATTGCTCTGTGCCAGCCAGCAGCCAGCAGTGTTAATATCCGTTTATAACATTATTTTTAATTTAAAAAAAAAACACAAAAAAATATTTTTCTAGTGTAATCTAATTACATTTACTATCATGCCTGTGTCTGTCAGGCTCACTCAGCATTAATATACCTCTTTTTTTCAGTCTTTTGGTTAATTGGTCTGTGCCAGGCAGCCACCCAGCACTCATATCTATTTTTCTTTCACCTTAATTTTAATATAAAAAAAAAAAAAGTTTAAATTTGTTTGCTAGTGTAATCAAATCTAATTTTCTATCCGGCCTGTGTGTTTTGCTGACATAGAGAGCCTACTGTGTTTACTTGCTGCCCTCCCTAGTCTATGAGCCACGACTCATATGTGTTTAACCTTTTTTTAATTTCCCCCCCCAAAAAATAATTTCAATCATTTTTCTAGTGTAATCTAATAGTATTTTCTATCAGGCGTGTGTGTATCCGACATACATAGCCTACTGTTTTTAATAGCTGCCCTTCCAAGGCTATCAGCCACGACTCATATGTATGTGCTTAACCTTTTTCTTAAAATTTCCAAAAAAAAGTCTTTAAATCATTATGCTAGTGTAATCTAATTGTATTTTCTATCAGGCCTGTGTCTAACTGTCTATCTGACTTACACAGCATACTGTTGTTATAATTGCTGCCCTACGTAGCAGCCAGCCAGTGCGACCACTCATAGAGTCATATGTGCATTGCACTTCTTAACATAATTTTAATATTAAAATCTAAAATTTTAAAATATTTTGCTAGTTTAATGTAACTTAATTTTCTATCAGTCCTGTGTTTTTGTCACTTACACAGCATACTGTGTTAAATTACTGCCCTACCTACCATCCACGACTCATATCTGCCAGCCTGTCTGCCAGGCCCAAGTAGCCAATTAGTGGCACCAATCACAATTCTTATAACAGTAATAAAAATAAAAAAAATCATAATTTTTTGGACTGCAAATATTCAGTCTCCTAGGGCCATTGAATTTCATTTACCTCCTGCCTGCCACTGCCAGCCTTTTGTGCCAGGCCGTCTAGCCAACTATTTACACCAATCATAATTGTTGTCACAGTCAGACAGTATAGTTATTAATTTAAATAAAAAAAATTTTAGTGTTGATCTTAACCCTCAGTTTGCTCGTGCCTTTGAATTGCACTTTTCTACAGCCTTCCAAGCCTGTGTGCCAGGCCTACTTAAAAAATATTTACACCAATCATATTTGTTGTGACAGTATTCTAATAATTAAAAATTAAAATTTTTGGTAATAGTTGCTGTGATTTGAATCGTCAGTTTGCTGGTGCCATTGAAACGCACTTTCCTCCTGCCTTGCAGCCTGCTGTGAGCCAGGCCCCCACCTAGCCAATTGTTGTCAGCAATCATATTTCTGTTAACAGTATTGCAAAAAATTGTCAATCATCACTGTTTAGACTGTCAGTAATCAGTCTCCTAGTGTCCTTGAATTGCATCTCCCTCCTGCCTGCCATCCTTTTGTGTCAGGCCGTCTTGCCAACTATTTACACCAATCCTAATTTTTTGTCACAGTATAGTTACTAATTATAATTAAAAAAATCTTTATTGTTGATGATCTTAACCCTCAGTTTGCTCGTGCCTTTGAATTCAGTTGTCTACAGCCTTCCAAGCCTGTGTGCCAGGCCTACTTAAAAAATATTTACACCAATCATATTTGTTGTGACAGTATTCTAATAATTAAAAATTAAAATTTTTGGTAATAGTTGCTGTGATTTGAATCGTCAGTTTGCTGGTGCCATTGAAACGCACTTTCCTGCTGCCTTGCAGCCTGCTGTGAGCCAGGCCCCCACCTAGCCAATTGTTGTCAGCAATCATATTTCTGTTAACAGTATTGCAAAAATTGTCAATCATCACTGTTTAGACTGTCAGTAATCAGTCTCCTAGTGTCCTTGAATTGCATCTCCCTCCTGCCTGCCATCCTTTTGTGCCAGGCCGTCTTGCCAACTATTTACACCAATCCTAATTTTTTGTCACAGTATAGTTACTAATTATAATTAAAAAAATCTTTATTGTTGATGATCTTAACCCTCAGTTTGCTTGTGCCTTTGAATTCAGTTGTCTACAGCCTTCCAAGCCTGTGTGCCAGGCCTACTTAAAAAATATTTACACCAATCATATTTGTTGTGACAGTATTCTAATAATTAAAAATTAAAATTTTTGGTAATAGTTGCTGTGATTTGAATCGTCAGTTTGCTGGTGCCATTGAAACACACTTTCCTGCTGCCTTGCAGCCTGCTGTGAGCCAGGCCCCCACCTAGCCAATTGTTGTCAGCAATCATATTTCTGTTAACAGTATTACAAAAATTGTCAATCATCACTGTTTAGACTGTCAGTAATCAGTCTCCTAGTGTCCTTGAATTGCATCTCCCTCCTGCCTGCCATCCTTTTGTGCCAGGCCGTCTTGCCAACTATTTACACCAATCCTAATTTTTTGTCACAGTATAGTTACTAATTATAATTAAAAAAATCTTTATTGTTGATGATCTTAACCCTCAGTTTGCTTGTGCCTTTGAATTCAGTTGTCTACAGCCTTCCAAGCCTGTGTGCCAGGCCTACTTAAAAAATATTTACACCAATCATATTTGTTGTGACAGTATTCTAATAATTAAAAATTAAAAATTTTTGGTAATAGTTGCTGTGATTTGAATCGTCAGTTTGCTGGTGCCATTGAAACGCACTTTCCTGCTGCCTTGCAGCCTGCTGTGAGCCAGGCCCCCACCTAGCCAATTGTTGTCAGCAATCATATTTCTGTTAACAGTATTGCAAAAATTGTCAATCATCACTGTTTAGACTGTCAGTAATCAGTCTCCTAGTGTCCTTGAATTGCATCTCCCTCCTGCCTGCCATCCTTTTGTGCCAGGCCTTCTTGCCAACTATTTACACCAATCTTAATTTTTTGTCACAGTATAGTTACTAATTAAAATTAAAAAAATATTTATTGTTGATGATCTTAACCCTCAGTTTGCTTGTGCCTTTGAATTGCAGTTTTCTACAGCCTTCCAAGCCTGTGTGCCAGGCCTACTTAAAAAATATTTACACCAATCATATTTGTTGTGACAGTATTCTAATAATTAAAAATTAAAATTTTTGGTAATAGTTGCTGTGATTTGAAACCTCAGTTTGCTGGTGCCATTGAATAGCACTTTCCTCCTGCCTTGCAGCCTGCTGTGAGCCAGGCCCACCTAGCCAATTGTTGTCAGCAATCATATTTCTTTTAACAGTATTGCAAAAATTGTCAATCATCACTGTTTTGACTGTCATTAATCAGTCTCCTCACCAAATAGGGGGAGTTACAGAGATTAAAGTGCTAAGAATGGTAGTACTTAAAACACAACCTCGTTAAAATAGGTAGCAGACCACATGTCTTATTATTATAATTTTTCAGGGTAATCTGGCAGGCCATATAGAACTCCCACGATGGGGGGGGGGGGGGGAACAGGGATTAAAGTGCTAAGAAAAGTACTAATTGACACAAGCTAGTTGGGTCCAAGAACGCATGTTTGATTATTAGAATTTATTAGGGTAATTATATATCTAATAAATGTATCTATTTCTCTTCTATCGATTCTATCTAACTATCAATCTATGTATATCTATCTATCCTATCTATCACTATCAATCTATCTTCTGTCCGGGATGTTTTGAGACGGCCACTTTGGGAATGTTAGTTGATTTAGACCCATTATGGCTTAAAAGCAGACTCTGCATCAACTATGTAATTTTCCATGGGAGTTTTGCCAAGGATCCCCCTCCAGCATGCAACAGTCCAGGTGTTAGGACCCTTGAAACAACTTTTCCATCACTATTGTGGCCAGAAAGAGTCCTTGTAGGTTTTAAAGTTTGCCTGCCTATTGAATTCAATGGCGGTTCGCGCGGTTCGCGTTCGCGAACAATACCGGAAGTTCGAGTCCGCGGTTCGCGAACCGAAAATTTTAGGTTCGCGACATCACTAGTAGCCACCACAAAAGAGTTTTAGCTCAGTGGCAAAAGGGCAGTACATTAGATTAAAGCGGAATTGCTCAACAGATAGTACTTTTAACAACCATGCTAAAACAATAACACATAAATTAAAAGAAAGGGGATATGCAAACAGAACACTCAGTATAGCCCCTGATGAAGTACAAGACATCAATAGGTCAGATTTACTTAAAGAAAAAACTCCCTATCAGACTAAAACAAATGAACGGATCACTTTTGTCACTACATATAGCAACCAATACCACCAAATATGTGGAATCATCAGAAAACATCTAACTTTATTACAAGCAGATGACAGGCTGGTTGAAACAGTTAAGAAAGGATGTAGATTTTCCTTTAAACAATGGGTATCCATTGGGAATAGAGTGGCACCCACCAGACTGAAAACTCTAGAACAAACAGCTCTTGGTTACGTCACTTAGGTACCTTTCACTGCAGTAATCAAACAAAAAAAGCTTGCAATCATCTTCAAATAGGGAATACCTTTAGTAGCACAGTAACTGGGGAAACATTTGAACACAAGGCCTGTCATAACTGTAGAGCGACGTACACAATATACCTTCTAACTTGTACGTAATGTAACCACTAATACGTGGGTTTAACTACCAGAGAGGTCCGCCTAAAGTCCAAAGACCGCTGCTCCTTAACTCTTCCGTCACCTCTGAGGTGGCGGACAGCAATCCGCCCGATCAAGTACGATCGGGCTGATTGACACCCCCTGCTAGTGAAATTGGCCGTGAATCTGCAGGGGCTGGTATTGCACCAGCAGTTCACAAGCACATTAATAAATGGACCCCATAGAAGGGGAAAAGGGAAAATAATATCATAATCCTTTTGCTTTGAATTTATATATGTGCAACACTGCTTATATATATATATATATACGTATATATAGACAGCAGGCAGGCCAGCACTCACGGTTAACATTTCATACACCCAGGGTGCTTCCATGGTATTGATAGTAGTAAAGAATGGGGATGCACCAGGATTTCCAAAGTTACCTTTTAATGTAACGTTTCGGGGTATTACCCCCTTTTTCCGACAATACGTATTGTCTGACAAAGGGGGTAACACCCCAAAACGTTACATTAAAAGGTAACTTTGGAAATCCTGATGAGTGCATCCCCATTCTTTACTATATGTATATATATCTGTACTACCTTTTACACATTCGCACTGTGTATTTTCTGAAATCTGTAGGTTTATATATCTGAACTGAGCGGCTCATTGTTTTACATACATAGTATGTATTACATACCTATATTACTTTTTGTTGACTATTTATTTTTTCATTTGTTGTATATTTGTAATATGAAGGAGTTATGGAAATTCAATAGCTACTTAATATCTATTAGATCCTCATATTGCAAAAAGAAGTGTGTGCCACTAAGTAGTTATCGTTAATGAATTGCAACATGAAAGAGTTAACTTATGTTAGTCTTACCATTTTAACCAATTAAATCACTTTAGGTGTTTTAAAAGAGGTGTGTGAACACCTGTGCAATACAGTCTATTAATAAGGCTCACGCTGAAACGCGTAAGAACTGCTCTCACATTTGTTCTTAGATGGAGGTATTGAACTTCTAACATGTATCAATAAACTTGGATTTTTTATTCTACAAGCAAATCCCTGGATTTCTTCTTTTTGGATATACGTATACTAGTCTGTGATTGACTGAAAGCTGTCTCATGGTACAGGGGGCTGGACATTGGGGAATTTTTTTTACATTGTCTTCTTATTATGGACTTGTTAATTATGCAATTCTACTGTATTTAGTGGTCCTTGAACATAGGTGCAAAACTTTAGAAGGTAAAATATTACAAGTAGTGCAGTGACCACTGCACCAGTGCAAACCTACTAAAGAAGTTAAAGTAATTGGTATCTGAAGGAGTTTTGGTGTACTCTTACTCTAATCCTCACACACATTTTCAATATCTCACTCAACACTGATACATTTCCCTCGTTTTTTAAACATGCACTAGTCACAACTATCGTCAAAATACCTTCTCTCAATCCAACCTCCCCCTTCCAACTACCACCCTATTTGTCTACTTTCTATAGCCTCAAAACTTGTGGAGAGGTTAGTATATACATGACTGTCACATTTCCTCACATTAAACTCCCTCCTTGACACATTGCAATCCGGATTTTGCCCACAATACTCCACAGACTCTGCAATCATCAAGGTTATTAGTAATCTACTTAAAGCAAAATCTAAAGGGTATTTTTCTCTGTTAATCATTCTCGAACTGTCTGATTCCTTTGATGCTGTTGACCATCCTCTCTTGCTCCAAACCATCCAATCCTTTGGCATTTGTGACACAGCCAGTTTGAGGTTCTACTCTGACCTGTCTAAACTTTCCTTTAGTGTATTCTCTGGCTCATCTTCTGCCCCTTTACCACTTTTTGTTAGGGTACCATAAGGTTAAATTCTTAGTACCCATCTCTTCTCAATCTATACTTCATCCTTAGGGTCCCTAATAAGGTTCCCGTGGGTTTCAGTATCATTTGTATGCTGATGACACTCAAATGTACCTCTCTGCAACAGAGCTATCACCTTCCTTGCTAACTTATATCACTAACTGCCTTTCTAATCCTGGATGTCCTCTCCCTATCTTAAATGGACATTAAACACTTTGAGATGGTAATATAAAATGATAAATCGTATATATAAAAAATAATCTGGCAACAATTTTTAAAAAATATTTTTTTATTAGATGGTGTTATTATGAGTGTAACTGTACTTTGTAATGTATTTTTGTATGTGTTTTGTGACACTTTATTGTTTTGAAAAATAGTTAAATGGAGCTCTGAAATAGTGGTAATCATTCCATTGCAAATCGCGATTGCACTCAAGCGATCGCATTTATTTTCAACTTGTAATACGAGCGATAAACCCGGCGCATGCAAACACCCGCGATAAACCCCTTTTCGCTGACGCTTAACTGGTAATGCGCCACTTGTAATCTGGCCCATAGTATTTATGACTAAATAAAACACCCACGAAAAACCCCTTTTCGCTGGAGCTTAACTGGTAATGCGCCACTTGTAATCTTTCCCATAGTGTTTATGATTAAAACGTTTTTATTAAATTTTCAAAGTGTCAAATCACTCAAAATAGTCAGAAATATACACATCATATAAGATAGTTACATTCATGTTACAACATAATTTGCTTTGAGGGTTTAGGATTATATCTATCCACACTCCCTCCCCTAACGGTCTTTCATGGGAGGGAGTAGTCTACATATACAACATTCTAGCTGACTAATATTGCCCACTAACTATATAATCATTAATGACATCTATAATGTAATGCTTTTCAACACAACTTTAAGTGAACTAAAGGAAAGAAAAGAAGGGAAAAAGAAGAAGAGAGAAGAAGAAGAGATAATGTCGAATCACCGGGTTGTGATGTCATCTTATCAGATGGGTTCTTGTACTGTGTAGCAGAGATGTAACCTGATTTCAAGTCTTAACCTACCTATTATGTCTGGTGTCAAACAGTAGAAAGTCAGAGTTCATTTTCCAAGAGTGTCATAGCTGTGGTAATTGTAGTTTTATTTGTTATGATGTAATATCCAATAAAACCATATTTTTTTGAAAATTTTCTGTAGTACCCTGTAGTCATGCTACCTGTTCTGACATCTTGTAAATGATTGTTATTTTTCTCAATATTTCCTCGCATGTGGCCCATAGTGTTTAATGTCCCTTTAATTTAAATCTCTCTAACACTGAGTTCTTTATTTTTCCCCATTCTTCCAAAATCTTGACCTCCGAACTTTCTATAACTGTTGATAATAACATCATTACCCTAACCCCTCCTGCCGATGGGTTTGGGTCACACTTGAGTCAGATTTTTCATTCTCTTCTCATAATTCAGTCTTTGGCCAATTCCTGCCTTTTCCACCTTAAAAACACCTACAAAATGTGCCACTTCCTCACTCAAGACAAGACTTAATTCCACCCTCTCATCATTTCCTGCCTTGACAATTGCAGCTCCATCCTCTCTGGTCTCACTAGCTGATGTCTATCTCCTTTACAATCCATAATGATTGCCTCTGCATGGCTGCCTTACACATTGAATCTCATCTGCTGCACCTCTATGCCAGTCCCTCCACTGGCTTCCTCTAGCCCCCAGAATAAAATAGAAAACATCCAAGGCTATTAATAACACTGCTCTCCCTATATCTATGACTATGTCTCCAGATACTCTCTCCTGTCTCCTTCTCTCTGCTCATGACCTCCTGCTCTCCTCCTCTCTTGTTACCTCCTCACAGGACTTCTCTAGAATGGCATCAATCTTGTTGAACTCTCTGCCTTGCTCCACAAGAACCTCCCCCAGCTTTCCAAGTTTCAAGCACTCCTTAAAGCAGTGCTTTCCAAACTGTGTGTCGGGACACACTAGTGTGTCGGCAGCAGTGTGTAGGTGTGTCCCTGCTTCAGCACAATTTTTGTTTTTTGGTTTCTGACTTTACGCCTGCCTGCTACGCATATCACATGATTGACACGTGATTGATACCTAGTAGGTCACAGATCATCTTAACCTATTGACGCAGCTCAGTGGGAACTGAAACTATTCCCATTGGAGGCACATTGGCTCCTGACTGCATGTGTAGTCTCCTGAATCGGCTTGTGACTGCATGTGTAGTCAGTGAATGGGACAGCAATGTGTTTGCAGCACGGTCAGTAGTCAGTGCAACTCGCAGAGCTCTGAGGGTGGCAGCTTAAACGCTGAGCTTAAGTCAGAAGTCAGTGGGGGGGTTTTGCAGCTAGCTCCCAGTAGTGCATTGCTGCTCCTGCTCTTGATACATGGATAGGAAGTGGAAGTTTAAAAATGCTTGATGATGAAATGCGAGTGTCTTTATCTAATATTCCACCAAATATTCAGAAATTGTGTTCATCCCGTCAACCTCATACATCCCATTAAAATATTAAGTAGCTATTGGTGATATTAATTCTTGCACATACATAATGTTACTTGTAAATACATCTCATTATTATATAATTTATGTTTGTGTCCGTATCTCTTAAAACAAGTTAATTTAACCTCCTGTTTGCTAGTAGAACTAATTACTGTGTCACGAAATGATGTAGGTCTAAAAAGTGTGTCACCAACATGAAAAGACTCTACTGTTCAGGGATGCATGCAATGTACACTAACCTTTTCTTACCTCATTTACAACCTTGCCTCTTTTGTCATCCCCATGGACCCCATTAGCATGTAAGCCTATGAGCCCAGTTGTCCTGTAGATCAACTTAATGTAAGGTGATCTACAACAGTGCAACTCTTGGCAGGGCCCTCTACACATTTGCTTTCTTTAAATGCTACCTTTGCGTATACTACCTATGTTTATAGCACTTAGGCATCTGTTGGGGCTGTACAAATAAGTGATAACACAAATCATAATATATTTTCTTGGGAATTAGATGTCCTTCTTTCTCCCTTTTATTCTTCATATTTTTAATATATAGTCAGTTGCATGTTTGTACAAAGCCACCACACATCTTTAAGTTGCATCCCCATTCTGCTTGGGAAAATGTACCCTCCACGCTACTGCCCTTTTCTCTGCCTTGTCATGACGTTTTGAGCACCTAGACAAAAATGCCTATATATGCCCCTGGACCACTTACTCTGCCTATGGCATGCCTAGCTCCAACTACAGAACTAACACAACTCGGCATACACACAGTCCTGTTTCTTCCCATAAAACCTTCAATGACTCCACTCTCCAGATTCTTGGGCATGGTGCTCTGTTTAAATAATAGTAGATATAAAAGCATGAGATTAAAATCCTCCATTTCATAAAAATAAGAATTATTGCACAGGAAACCAGCACATCTAGGCAAGTATCCCCACTTGCTGTTACCCAGAAATACCCTAAATACACTGTTATCAATGCACCAGAGTATTCTGGGTAAGATATTCAAATTAGATATGCAACATCTCAAGCTTTTTGCTTCTGACACACAGCAATCCCCTATTGTGTAAGTGCAGAAAAACCAAAACCACTTCTGGACAGCTGTTTCATTCTCATTATAACTCTTCAGCAGAAGATATGTTTTTGAGTTGCTGCTAGGTGAAGCTCATTCCAGGGCAAAAGCAATATTCATTTAAATTATTGTTGAGATAAAAATCTATGAGTATCGTCATTTGCTTTTACCCAGATAACATAAAGGCAAGGGGGTTTACAGAGGGATTTCCTGATGTTGAGACCACTTACTTGAATACTTTTTTATTGTTATGCAAGCTAGACTTCCAGGAAATGCTGTAAATACATCTCTTACAAAATGAGTGTAGGGTTTATTGAGGTGTGCTATTGGCAGTTTAGAAGTTAGTAGGTTAGGGGGTTGTTAGAAGGGATGGGCGTAAATTCCGGAATTTCCGAATTTCGAATGTTAGAACGAATGTTATTAACGAAGTTCGAATTATAAATCCGAATGTTGATAAGAACGAATATTCTTAAAAATTCTATAATCGTATGCTATTTACAGTTTTCAAATGTCATTTTCGAATTCGAATGTTTATAATTATATTGAATGTCCACATTCGAAATTTCGAATTTAACATTCTTTTTAACAAATACTATTCAGAAGTTCAATAGTTCATGTGGTAGGGAGGGAATCTAGTAAACTGATACATAATAGATACAAATATATTTTGAATGTTTCTATATAGAATATTGCATAATTTGAATATTACATTTAAAGAAAGCATTAGAAATACTATTACAAACATATAAATTCAAATTTTTCTAATTTGAATATTGCATAATTCGAATATTACATTTTAAGAAAGCATTAGAAATACTATTACAAATATAAATTCAAATTTTTCGAAAAGAATATTTTCGAATGTAATCCTAAAATTCGAAACCGAACATTCGAAAATCGAATGTTAGAATGTTATGTAAACATTCAAAATTCGATTTGAACGAACGAATGTGTTAAAATTCGTTTCATTTTTCGAATGTTGTGAAACATTTGCCCATCCCTAGTGGTTAGATCTTTAGGTTAAGGCAGATAAGGGGGATAGGTTGCGCTGGGGGTGAGGGCATGTAAGAGGTTATTAGTTTAGAGTAGCATTATATTTCCATACAATGTATAAATGATATGCATTTTCATGTATGATGCATATTATTTAAATAATTGTATATAAATTAAACTGGTTCTTTATTTAGTATTCTTTTTATGGTCTAAAAAAATAATATATAATTGTTTTCACCCCTTAAGGACCAGCACTATTCTGGGAGGCCTGCTGTAGGGAAGGAGGTCATAATAGCGCAGTCTTGCTGCTGGTGGCGAGACCCGTGCTATTATGGCCTGAAAAACCCTAATGACCAGCGATATACATGGTGCATCTTGGTTGTTAAGGGGTTACATTTTAAAAAGAACATGCAGTGGTGAGACTTAACAGTGTGAGGCAGGTAGTGTAGGTTTAGTGAATCAAGAAGAAAAGGAGAACAGCACACCTGTTTGTGAGGCACGGAGTAAGATTTGCCAAATCTTGTCAATCCAAATAGTCATACATCCAAAGCACTCCAGCCACCATCAACATTCTTTGTTTAAAAGACCTTTATTTTCATTAGTTGGATCCAAAAATTAAAGGAACAACGTTTCGAACCTACAATAGGCTCTTAGTCATGACTAAGAGCCTATTGTAGGTTTGAAACGTTGTTCCTCTAATTTTTGGCCCAACTAATGAAAATAAAGGTCTTTTAAACAAAGAATTTTGATGGTGGCTGGAGTGCTTCGAGTGTAGGTTTAGTGACAGGTAGATTACACGGGAATTATTTGAAGTGTTCCTACAGAGAAACCATTTTCGGTTTCAGTGAGCACACTGTCTGTGCTATGTAGGCACACTTTAAATATGCCCCCCACCTGCTAAAAGTTCTGACATGTGGCGATGTCAGCAGACCTTTGCTGAAGCCACAATCCCTATTATTTCCAATGGGAGACACATCGTCACTCGACGGCAGTTCACGGGTCTGCCCATTTTATTCTAATATCTTGACAGACTGATGGACTGCAAGCCTGGCGAACCCAAGCAGCCAGTTTCTAGTCGGTCTGTCCATGTTTTGAAAATCAGCCCTAAGTGTTAATGAATGAACATTACAATAAAAAAAGAACGTAGTTTCCCTTTTCAACATGCACCATAATAAAGTTTACCATCACTTTAAGTGCAATATTTCAATCAAGCACAATTTTTTATTGTAAAATGTAATGTAAATTTATTTGTGTTGTATTGAAATTAAACACCATACAAATTCATTCATTTACATTCATATTTCTGCTGGTTCACTTGTTGAGCTCCTAAATTATGCAACATCTGTATGAACTTATATTTAAAGGGACAGTCTACACTAGAATTTTTATTGTTATAAAAGAAAGGTAATCCCTTTATTACCCATTCCCCAGTTTTGCATAACCAACACAGTTATATTAATAAATGTATTGCCTCTGTAATTACCTTGTTGCCAAGCCTCTGCAGACTGCCCCCTTATCTCAGTGCTTTTAACAGACATGCAGTTTAGCCAATTAGTGCAGATATATATATATATATATATATAGTAAAGCAGTTATGGATCCCACGGACGGACTCCGTGTTGCAGCAAGGACCCAAGAAAAGCAGGCACACAGGTTTTTTCATAAACACTCCGGTTTATTTGCAAAGTTGATTACCAAACGTTTCGGCTCACACACGAGCCTTTGTCAATGGTGTACAAAACCAAATGTGGAAAACTAGAGCACAAACTAACCTTAAATACCCACCCAGCCCAAGTGATAGACCAATCAGAGAGAGTGACAGCGGCACACCCACTCACACAGACCTAAACAGCTTATTGCCGGGCTCAATGTGGGCGTCACGTGACGTCATCACGTTACCGCCGTCCTGTGTGTAACCATGGAAACATGCGTATATATATGTTAGGATTATGTTAGGATTTTTTTCCCCAGAAATTGTAGGTTTTTTATTTTTAAAATAATGTTATTTTTTCTTGTAAAGCTAAGGTTAGGCTTTTTTTACTTTTTCAGGTAAGTTTTTATTTTTTTAATGGTAGTTTCTTTTTAAGGTAAGGTGAGTCTGTTTTGGGGTAATTTAGGGGGTTTAGATGTTAGTGGGTTACTTTGCTGGTTGTGGGGTAGTTTAGGGGTTAATAGTGTAGAGGGGTAGTTTGCGATGTGAGGGTGTGGTGGTTTAGGGTTAATAGTGTAGTGGGGACTTTGCAGTGGGCTATGCGGCAGTTTAGGGGCTAATCGTGTAGTAGGGACTTTGCAGTGGGCTATGCAGCAGTTTAGGTTTTAATAGTGCAGTGGGGACATTGCAGTAGGCCATGTGGTGGTTTATGGGTTATTAGAGTAGGCTTATGACGATTCAGGTTAGGGCACGAGTATGTTTTTTTTCCCACTTTTCTCTTTCCTCTTTCCATTTAAGTCAATGAAAGAGTACATTAACGCTATCACAATATTCTAAGTTCTGATGTTTGCGCGAATCGGGTTAGCGCTCAAGCAATAAACATTTACTTTCAACTTATAATACAAGCGATACCGATTTGCTCAAAGATCAGAAGTCAATCGGAGTTAGCGTGCGAGCGGGAGCGGTAATTACCACACCACTCATAATCTAGCCCATTATGTTTTAGGGCTTTTTTTATTTTTGCATAATAATTTTATTTATTTATTTATTTTCTGCAATATAGGATCCCCCTTACCATCCCACCTCCCTGATCCCTCCCAAACAACTCTCTATCCTTCCCCCCAAATGGTGTCTGCCATCTTAGGTACTGGCAACTGTCTGCCAGTACCCAGTTTAAGTTTTAATTTTTATTTTTTTAAATGTATTTATTATTTATTTCTTTTTTTCTGTAGTGTAATGGTCCCCACTGCCCCTCTCCCTGCGATCGCAGGTTCTCCACTTTGATTCCCCTTTTTTCTGTAGTGCAGCGAACCTTCCATCCCTCCATCCCTATCCCTACCCAACCTTATTTTTTGCAGTGTAGGCCCCTCTCTCTCCCTCCCTCACCCTTCCGCCTCTGTGCTGCCCACTCACCTCCCTTCTTCCCTCCCACATCTCCCACCAGCACTGAAGGAGATTGTTACAGACAGTGACACAAACCTTGTCACTGTTTGTAACAATATGGCAATCTGCACTCAGGGTAACAGAGCACCAATTGTGCTCTGTTACAATATGAGGAAAGATTGTCTGCATCTCAGAAACAGCAGCTCTCAACTGTAACTTTACAGCCAAAATAGCTGGAGCTTCCTGAAGCTGCAACGTATATATACATTATGCGGTATGATAAGCAATGTACCGCATGACATATATATATGCCAGTTTGGCTTAAGGGGTTAAGTATACTTTCCCCAGGGTCATAATACAAATATACAAAGAGAGAGAAGCACCCAACTTAGAATGAACAACGGCTCAGTAGCTGTTCTTTGGTTTGTCCCCACCTGGGGCAGCCTCTTTTAGCCCAATTGTGCCTTTAACAAAGAAGAACTATCCCAATGTATATCAGTCTGATCATGCCTAAAAAGAAAGGTCCAGTCCCAAAATACCAGACAATCGTTCTCTGCCTTCTCTGAAGAAGGGGCATGGCATAGTCATTCTGGGGGACTTTTCTTCCTTCGGGTTGGAATATTAAGCAGCATTCTCAGTTGGGAAGACAAAGTATCTAGCCAAAAGTCCAGTTGATTTGCTTTGTGAATTTGTTTCTCTTTCTGCTACATGCTCAAAGGTAAGTAAATATGCTCCTCTACCATTATTAAGCATCTTTAATTCAAAATACTGTCAGCCCTAATATTATGGTCTTTAGCTACTGGAGTAGATGCAGGTCCATCTGATCTACCCACTCATTGCATTACATGATGTAACATGGTCTGAATCTAAATTATTTTGTTAATAAATAACTGATTTATTTCTCACTTTTTAGATGTATGGCTTATGTGGGTGCAACACAGTCCTCTGTTGGCTTGTTGTTGTTTCCTGCTGAGCTGCTGTTGCTTGCACCAGGGCTCTTATCAACTCATCCATTCCACATTTGCCAACATGTGTGCCCTTTCCTGTGTAAAAATCTTTACTTTAGGGTTATTTTCAATTAGCAGAGAATCAGCACTAGACTTTTTTTTGCACAGCATTGGGTACTATGACATGAGGGTTAATTGTATTAAGTTCACACAAAACACAAAAATATTAACAATATATTTAAATGAAAACACACACACACACAAACATATATAAATATAAATATATATATATATATATATATATATATATATATATGTGTGTGTGTGTATATATATATATATATATATATATATATATATATATATATATATATATATAACTGTGTGTGTGTGTATATTTATATATATATATATATATATATATACCGTATATGTGTGTGTGCATATATATATATATATATATATATATATATATATATATATATATATATATATATATATATATCTTTATATATATATACATATTTGCCTGCAAATTGCTTGGAGAGAGTGTTTTAAACAGCCTACATCCCGTCCTTTTAGTAAGCTGCCTTTTAAAAGACTGACTACACCCCTCCTTGAGTTACCTGATGATATTTAAATCATTGCCTCCTTTAACCTATGATTCAAAAAACTGCCAGCTATAATATTTCCTTTTTGTTGACTACATTCTGTCAAACTGCCCAAATCCCAACCAGATTTGCACAAACACTGCCCCAAATACCAAAACCCTGCTCAGAAACCCCAGCTCTATCTGACTATCCCCAACTCTTTCCTGCCACCTCACGTAAGACAACAAGTCAAGCATGCCTTGCAGACAGTGTGATTGTAAAGAATGTGCAAAAACTACGTAATACTATGGATAGGCATGATTAGATCAAATTATTTTGTCTGTGTGTGCAAAATATTTATAATAAAAAATGTTGTGAGTGTATTATATCTTATTATCAGCTGCCAAAAGAAAGATTACATTTTGTGGAGCAGTAGTGAAGATGTCAGGACATGTCCTGGGTGAGTCATGTGTACTACTATTAAAGATAGACTTAATCTATTTAAAGGGACTTTAAAGGGACAGTCTAGTCAAAATTAAACTTTCATGATTCAGATATGGCATGCAGTTTTACCTTTGCATTGAGGTGTGTGGTGGTTTAGGGGTTAATAGTGTAAAGAGGTAGTTTGTGATGTGTATTTAGTGTGTCTCAATACCCTGTATATGCTTAATTAACCATAGTCATCATTCCTATTTCAATATTGTTTAGGATTTCTTTATACTCCTACATCTTTATATACCATTAAAACTGTATATGAGCTATGCTTCATATCATTTATTTTTTTCTTTTTTCATATATTTATATGCTACATGCTAAGATAATAACAAACTATACTTTAAATGTTCTATTCTTTGTTTTATTGTAGTACCTTATATGAGACATCAGATAGATAGTGACTTCCATATATTTCATTTTAAATTATTATGTTAGCAATATTCTTATTAATTCCGAATTGTAAAGCTAATTGTACTATCCACTTCTCTTAACAGAGCCAAACCTACTGTCAAATTTCCTTCTTTTTACTCTATAGAGAGATTTTTTCTGTTATTGCCAAAAATTTATTAAATCACATTCTGATTTACCACGTGAGAATGACGCTCCCATTGGAGCCTATGGAAGCGCGCTCTATTACGAGGTGGCATTTGCATTGCGGGCCACTTCAGGCACAATTGCGTGTGCTGATATTACAATTGGAGCGCAAATATCATAACTTGGGAAAGCGCATTTTTGCGCTCCAATCGTAATCCGTCCCATATTATGCAAATGTTACCATTGCTAATTAAGAAAGGGGAGTAAATAGCAATAAATAAAATGTGGAATAAATTCATATGGAAGAGTTAAAAGCCCAAAATAATTATGAAAAGTTTTTTTGTTATCTAAAAAGAAAGGGGAACTACAGATATCTAATTTAGAATGTTGTAATTGGACTACATTAGTTAAATATACAGTATATATGATTGGCTTGCCAATACTAACCATTTTACATTACCTAATGGAAGAAACTATGATTACTCTTTGGAGTATCAAATATTTACCACATGCAGGGATAGATGAATTAAGGAAGAATATCACTGATAATATTTAACTTAGAGATATTATTAAGTTATAATTATAAAATATCTAGTTACAGAAGGTAATAGGAAATCAATTTTTTTACCAGGCCTAGAAATATAAATTTTTAGAGAATGATATAAAAAAAATGTGGCTGTATTGGCCAAATGATGGATGGGATACATAAATGTATTTATAGTTTTCAGGAGCTGGAGAATGAGTTTCAATTCCCATATGGAAATTGTTTGCATATCTGCAGATTATAGATTATACTCAAAAGTTTACAAGTGGATCGCTATTTAACGCTTTAGCTCGCGCACTAACTGCACTAGAAGTAAACTTTTTGCGAGTATTACAAGCTGAAAATAAAAAGTTTACATTCCCACGCTAACCCAATGTGCGCAAAAAGCCGAGGTTAGAATATTGCTCGCCTGATAACTTATTCCCCCATAGAAGTCAATGGAGAAAAAAAGGTGTAAAAAATCTAGCACCCCACTTTTGCGATAACCCGACATAAAAATATGAATATTTTGTGCGCTAACCCGATGCACGCAAAAAAGACAAACTTAGAATATCACCCACTTTTGCGCTAACCCGAACGCATATTCTCAAGTGCGCTAACTCGACATAAAAATATGAATATTTAACATTCCAATGTTCTTCACATAGAAGAATATGTTCTATTTATTTCTACATATTTCTGATGAGATTTTAGTGCAATATATATCTATGCCAATATGATTATATATAGGTATAGATAACAAAATTTATGCTTACCTGATAAATGTATTTATTTCTTTACACAGTGGGTCCACGGGATCATCAATTACTGTTGGGAATATCACTCCTGGCCAGCAGGAGGAGGCAAAGAGCACCACAGCAAAGCTGTTAAGGGAAAAATTTATCAAAGTTAGAATAAGAAAATTCTCACGTTTATCATAAAAAAAACTCACAAATGATATCACCATATTTATGAAAGGTTATGCGCCAATAAAACAAGGAAAAAAAGGAGGTGCCATATGTGTGAATCGATAACCAACCAGGTATAAGCACATAGAAGAGACAGGGTACTCACATGGTGTAAAGGTACCCACTTGTGCCAATAGAGGCAGGCTGGTTTTTGTGGCAGACCAGCTAGCTGAACCAGGTCAGTATACTGGAAATACAGATGCGATAATCCCCAAAATGGATAAAGTCACAACTTTTCATATGTGCAAACAAATTGACTCATGACCATGCGCAAGTCTTAAATATATGCGAATAAATTGTCTGGAAATGCCTAATTTCTTGTATTAATCTCTATTGTCATTTTAAAATGCCCTTATATATTTGCAGTCCTCATATATTTATGAAAAGTGGTGCATGCAATATTCATTGTTTTTTAATCTGGCCAATTTGTAGGTTGCGAGGAGTTAAAAATAAAGAGCGATATTGTTGTTTGTCTGGAGGAAAAATGGAAATATGTATTTTTCTTGCTGTATCTAGGGTAAGAAATTGCCCACAACAAGGTGCAGAGCCTGAATAATATTAATAATTAAATAACAAAAAGGTTTACACAAATTTATAAAAAAGTAAAATAATTTAAGTGCAATTTAAATAAGTGTATTCAAAAGAATGAAGATAAGCTCCAAAAAAACGGGCAACCTTCCTCAATGAAAGAGAGAGCCAAAGGAGGGGAAAAATAAAAATAACTTTAATATATAAGAAATAGCATTCTTACAAATGATCACTTGATTAAAACAATAAACCATTTACCGGTGTCTAAAATTAAGATTGATAAATTTAAGTGGAAATGAAATTTTCGCAAGAAAAATAGGATCAGCCATTCGCTTGACATAGCATAAAAGTTTTGCCCCAAAAATGTCTCTAGAACTTTGATAAATACTGGCAACATTTTTAACTTCACATATTGCAAACTATTGCGGAAATAATCACGACTTTTTAGGCGCATTTTTTCAGGGCTTGATACATTTTCCCTTCCCACAAACCATTCGACCGAAGGAAAGGAGAGAAAGGAAATAACACAAGGTGCAGAGGTGCCTGAGGTTTATATAAAAAAAACTGTCTGCAAAAAAGGGAGGGCCGTGGACTCACCATGTCAAGAAAGAAAGAAATTTATCAGGTAAGCATAATTTTTTTTTTTTTATGACACGTGAGTCCACAGGATCATTAATTACTGTTGGGAATCAATACCCAAGATAGAGGACACAGATGATAAGGGAGGGGCAAGACAGGTAACCTAAACAGAAGGCACCACTGCTTGTAGAACCTTTCTCCCAAAGGAAGCATCAGCCAAGGCAAAAGTATCAAATTTATAAAATTTAGTAAAAGTGTGCAAAGAAGACCAAGTCGCTGCCTTACAGATCTGTTCTACAGAGGCCTCATTCCTGAAGGCCCAAGAAGAAGACACCGCCCTGGTGGAATGAGCAGTAATTCTCTCAGGAGGCTGCTGTCCTGCAGTGTCATATGCCAAACGAATAATACTTCTCAACCAGAGAGAAAGAGAAGTGGCCGTAGCTTTCTGACCCTTACGTTTACCAGAAAAGCAAACAAACAATGCAGAAGACTGACAAAAATCCTTTGTAGTCTGCAGATAGAATTTAAGAGCCCGCACAACGTCTAGGTTGTGTAACAAACGCTTTTTATGAGAAGAAGGATTAGGACAGAGAGAAGGAACAACAATTTCCTGATTAATATTTCTATCTGAAACAACCTGCAATGTTCAACTAGTTTTGAGTTAGTTAACTTGCCTAAATATATATTTATTTGTAGCTGAGTAGTTAACAGCAATAAAATGAGTTTCAGAGCTGTAATTGACTTAGCAGATTCTGTAGCTTTAAACTTGTAACATAGTTGTTACAAATTCAAAGGATAAATATCTAATATAAATTCTAACAGGAGTTAGGATTGGCAACACTGTGATACTCCTAGAATTACATCAGACATATTTACTTTTACAAATAAAAAGATATATAAGGAAATATTGCGAGATTGAATAAAAACTTAAGAGACCCATCTGATAAAAAGGTATGACAAAAATGAAAGAGGTAAACATTATTTAGCTATAGCTAAGTTGCTTACCGGTACCGCTCTATGTATGAATAGCTGAGAAGAGTTGGCATGCTGCCAGGAAGAGCTCCGAGAAACTGTTGAGAGGAGTCAGCTAGGGATTTTAGTAAGTAGCCAAAGTATGCGGCTTTGATCCGGCTGCAAGACAGAGAAGTCCGATGGAGGAGGAAGGAGCATTACAAGCTGTGATCGTAGAACACTGAAATGCTGATTAGGAATCTCAGCTAGAGGTAACAGCTGTGGGAGTGAGAGAGAACTCGCATACAAGTTCCATGGTAGCAAAAAAGGTTGATGAGCTGAAGTAAGGCACAGCTGATGCGTAGACTAAAGAGAATGTTTGCGAAACAAACTAGAGGCTAATTATTTAGGAATATAGGAGGGTAATCCACCTAGGCAACGAGCAAATAATCAAGCAATGAGTGATGGGAATTGCTTGTTTAAATAGGCAGATAGAGGTGTAGTTTTACTTAAAGCAATGGGTTGTGGTAATAAACTAAAGGTACAGATGAGAACATGACAGAATCCCCTCCAAAAAGAATACTCTCTGAGTATTTAATCGCTGGGCTTAAGGGGGTAACATCTATGAAAAGCTCGAGTTAACTGAGGTGATTGGAGATCTTTGGAAAGAATCCATGAATCCTCCTCAGGACCATACCCTTTCTAACGAATTAAGCACTGCAGTTTCCGATATCGTATCCTAGAATCTAATAAAGATTCAACTTCGTATTCTTCATGATCATCGACTGGAATTGAAGGTCCAGGTGGTTGCATTCTACAGGGATCTTGATCCTTGTTGTAAGGTTTAAGAAGTGATACATGAAACGTAGTATTATGGAGTATTGATCAAGCAATTTGAGAGTAACAGTAGTTGGACTGAGTATTCGGATGATAGGGGATGGTCAGATGAACTGACTGGCAAGTTTTTTAGTTGGTACCTGTAAGTGTAGATTTTTGGTTGACAACCATTCATGATCAGAAATTTTGTAGGTTGGCGGGGGGGCGATGACATTTATCATAATAAGTATTCTGCGATTTCTACGCTTCAAATAGATGTTGTTTAAGTAGTCTTAAATTGTTATGAATATTATCAGCTAAATCGTTTACAGCTGGTACATTAGTTTGTTGAATTGTCCGTGGTATAGTTTTAGGATGATACCCATAAGAGGCAAAGAAACGACTCATCTTACTTGATGTGTTTACTGAATTATTATAGGGGAATTCAGCTAAGGGTAACAAATCACTCCAATCATCTTGTTGGTGACTTATGTAGCACCATAAATATTGTTCAAGTACTTGTTTTACACGTTCAGTGAAACCATTAGTTTGTGGGTGGTAGGCTGTTGAGAGACGTGAATCAATGTTTAGCATACAACAGAGATGTCTCCAAAACTTAGAAGTAAATTGACTGCCTCTGTCACTAATGACTATATCAGGCAACCCATGTAACTTCATAATATGATTGATAAAACATTTAGAGGTTTGTATGGCAGTAGGTAAACCTCTCAAAGGTATAAAGTGGGCCATTTTGGTTAAATGGTCAACAACGAACAATATGGTATTGTAGGAATGAGAGTCAGGCAATTCAACAATAAAATCAAGTGACACTGTTGACCAAGGTGTGTCTGGTATAGGTAATGGTCTTAATAACCCTGCAGGTTTGAGATGTTCTGTTTTGGAACGTTCACATACATTACATGTCCAAACATAGTCATATACAGTTCGAATTTGAATATACACCTTTGAATATACACAAAATGAATATTAAAAAATTACATTAAGGTTAGATCTGTTGCTTTAAGATATCTAAGTATGCTCTGTTGCTTTAAGATATCTAAGTATGCTCATACAGCATTAGACTAAATGTAATAGGAATTATATATAAGAACTTACTATGCACTTCCAATACTATTCCCTTTGAATATATATAAAATTACCATTAAAGAGTTACATTAAGGTTAGATCTGTTGTTTTAACATATCTAAATATGCTCATATAGCATTATACAAAATGTAATTTTGAAGGAGTGTATTTTACAATATTGGATATTTTAAAGGTGTATGTACCTATTTAGCATCAGATATGATGCATCTAAATAAATGTAGAGCTATTTGTATGTTTATTAAAAGGACAAACAATAGTAAAATGGTTCTCTATGTATGGTATTGCATACAGGAATATAAGATTATACAAGTGTATTCTATCCTTAAAATGTCTATAAAGAGGAAATGGTGATATGTTCAAAAAGAAGTATTTACAAAATAAAGAGATTTTTGATTCTTAGTGTGAATGCGTAAGTTTTGAATGAAAGACAGCTTTTAACCTATGTTTGTTTGATAGTGAGAGTAGCTACCCCCCATACTCACATGAATGCAGCTTCCACAAGGAGTTTTTTCACAGAGTTGAAGAAATAAGTTCGCTGCTGTGAAGTGGAGCTACATGAATAACAGGTCTGGTGAGAATACGCTGGAAGCATTTGGAAGATAGAGGTACAGGCTAAGCAGTGTGTTTGTTTAAACTCCTGGAGAGAGACTGCAGGTAACAGAACAAAAAATCAAAGGTGTGGCAAAGGAAGGGGCTGGAGGTTTCAGGTAATATCATACCATGTCATGAGAAACATTGTGGTAAATTCCTGTGGAGCCCAGTTACGGAAGGTAACGGTCCCTATATTTACAATATATACACCATAAAGCTTAAGAAGCATTGCAATAAGAAACTGGACATGCAATATGCTTATCTCCTGCACAGTAATCTGTTTGCCTGTTTTTCATAACGCTTACTATAAGGCTAAAAAAGCATTGCAATAAGGAGCTGGACATTTATATGCTTATTTTCTGCTTATTATCAAGCTTGCCTGTTCACCATACTAACGCTTTTCCTGACACAAATGCTTGGAGACATATTTTGACTTCATCAACATAAAGTTACTATTTAACACTACTATATTATAACTTTTTGGAAATGGACTGTTTGCAGTTTTTTTATTATCTTTGCAAAGATTTTTTCTTAAAGTAACAGCGCTGTTATTTCCTAGTCATTGTGGCCACATAAGATTTTTGTGATTAGGTATAGATTTCAATGCTGATGTATAGTGTGTTTCAGTATGTATGTTGAATGAATGCAATGTGTGAGTACTTGATACTTTGTATATATATATGTATATTTGTTCAGCTTTACCAATATTTGCTTGATTTGTTTAAGTTCTGGAATTGGAACTGTGTAACAATAAATATGTGCTTTATATAAATATAAAGAGTTCTGTATTCCCTGTCTTTTTAAAGGCCTAATATTAGATTGAGGCTTTTTTTCTTCTCTTATAGTGTTGTATAAATTGATTAATTAAGGGTGTGCACCATAACAGGCTATTATACCTGTGAAAATGTAAGCACTGTGTATGAGGAATAAGTGTTATTTTTTACCAAATAGTAATTTTATTAATTCAATGTTTTTTTGTACTCCAAGATGACCTGCCAATGGAGAATCATGATATTGTTTGAGAATATCGAGTCTTAAAGTTGGGGGTACATATAATCTTTCAGACTTGTAATACAACCCTGAGGGTTCTTGGTGAAGTTCAGATGGTATCGTAGAATCCTCCTGTAAAGCTTCTAGAAAATGTTCTTCTGGGGTAGTCAACTGACCAATAATCTTTTCATTAGGTATTACGGTTGTGGGGGTCTGGTTTTTTGTATGTATTTCGTGTATGCGTGAGAGAGAATCCGCTTTAACATTCCTGTGGGCTGGACAGTATGTGATGATAAAATCGAATCTGTCGAAGAAAAGCGACCACCTGACTTGTCGAGCAGATAAGGTTTTGTTCTTCCTCAAGTACTCAAGATTTTTATGATCAGTGTATATAGTGAACGGATAAGTGGTCCCTTCTAGGAGGTGTCTCCATGTCTCCAGTGCCGATTTTATTGCTAGTAGTTCCTTGTCACCTACAGAGTAGTTAGTTTCAGCGACTGTTAGAGTCCTAGAATAAAAGGCGACAGGGTGTAGAGTCGATTTTAGATCAGAACATTGAGATAGAACTGCTCCTAGTCCTGCATCAGAGGCATCGACCTCAAGAACAAAATGTTTGGTATGGTATGGAAGGTGTAGAATTGGAGCAGTTATGAATCTTGACTTTAATAAGGCAAAAGCTTCTTCCACTGCTGGTGTCCAAAGGAATTTCTTTTGTGTACCTGTAAGAATAGTTAATGGTTTTACCAGAGAGGAGTAATTATATATAAATCTCCTATAAAAATTTGCAAACCCCAGAAACCGTTGAAGGCCTTTTAGTGATGTGGGTCATGGCCAATTTGTTATAGAGTTGATCTTCTCTGGATCCATCATAATACCATCTGGAGAGAGAATGTATCCTAAGAACTTTATCGTGGTCTTGTGGAATTGACAATTTTGCAAAAAGTCTGTGATCCCTAAGTCTGGATAGAACCCACCTTACATGTTTTATATGTGATTCTACATCAGTGGAATATATTAAAATGTCATCCAAATAAACGATTACACAAATATCCATAAGATCTCTAAAGATATTGTTTATGAATGCCTGAAAAGTTGCTGGGACATTACATAGCCCAAAAGGGATTACAAGATATTTATACAATCCATACCTTGTCCTGAATGCAGTTTTCCATTTGTCTCCTTCACGTACTCTTATAAGGTTGTATGCACCTTTTAAGTCAAGTTTTGTGAATATTTTTGCATTGGATAAGCGTTCTAATAGTTCTGTTATCAATGGTAATGGGTATCTGTTTTTTACCATAATACTGTTTAATGCCCTATAGTCTATTATAGGTCTAAGCGTTTTATCCTTATTCCTCACGAAAAACATACCTGCGGCAGCTGGTGATGTTGATGGTCTTATAAAACCTTTTTTAAGATTCTCATCCAAATACTGCCGCAGGTGCTGTAATCCCGTCTGGGACAAGGGATACATTTTCCCATATGGAATAGGGGCCCCTGGTATTGTTTCTATTGGGCAATCATAAATTATGTGTGGTTGTAGGTTCTCAGCCTCTTTTAAATCAAATATATCTGAGAATTCATGATATACGTGAGGATAAGGTTCTATCACATTCAGAATGGATGTATGTGAAAAGCATGTGTTTAAACAGTAGTTAGAAGGGAATGTAATTATATTTAAAGACCAATCTATATGTGGGTTATGTTTCATGAGCCAAGGATATCCAAGTATGATTGAATGTATGCATGATGGTATAATATCAAATGTTATAAATTCTTTATGACCTGAGGGTAAAGATACCATAAGTATTATGTGTAATTGGACCCTTCAGAATGTAAGAACCATCAATAACTCTAATGGGTAATGGAGTTTGCTTTTTCACACGTGGTATTTTATTTTGTAATGCAAATGTATCATCAATAAACAAACCAAATGCACCAGAGTCAAATCATTGCTTCTGACTTGATGAGTAGATGATCCCACTATAGAGAGAGAGTACATGAACAGTGAGTTTTCAAAGTATTTATATTAGAAATTTGAGAGAAGAAAAAATTCTTACCCTTTCTTTGACATGCTAGTAGTGGACAGGCTGAGACAGGATGTTCTTGACTAGCACAATATAGGCATAATTTTGACAGGCATCTTCGTATTTTTTCTTCTTGAGTTAAAGGCCCTATTACGGTTCCTATCTACATGGGTATATCAGTATTAGTGGTCTTGGGGTAATGTAACATTGATATTCTCTTTTGGTTATAGTCGGTGTAAGATTTTTCAGCTCTTCTTTCATGAAATCTTCTATCGATTGATATACTGAGTTTTATTTATGTTTCTAAAGATTCAGGCATTTCTATTCAAGATAGTTCATCTTTTAAAGCCTCAGATAAGCCAATACGAAACTGATTCTTTCGACTAAAAGCATTCCAACCTGAGTCTGTAGCCCACATTTGGAATTCAGAGATATATTCTTCCACTTATCTTTTACCCAGTCTAAGAGCTCTAAGACTAGTATATGCAGTCAACTGTTTATTTGTATCATCGTATAAGGTTGCCATGGTTGTGAAAAACTCATCAACAGAATTCAAAATGGTATTATTGGTTTCGAAAAACCTTTTAGCCCATACTGTTGGTTCTCCCTTTAAAAAGGAAATAATAGTGCATACTTTGGTTCTTTTATTTGTATATGTTTTAGGTTTCATGGCAAAGTACATAATACATGCAGTTCTAAACTCTCTGAAGTCAGATCTATTGCCAGAAAAAATCATGGGAGGGTAAACTAGTGGTTCAGGTGTTTCTGAATTTTGTTTTTTGTTTTTTTGGTTTTTTTTTAATTTTGGGCTTGATTATACTGCAATGTTCAACTAGTTTTGAGTTAGTTAACTTGCCTAAATATATATTTATTTGTAGCTGAGTAGTTAACAGCAATAAAATGAGTTTCATAGCTGTAATTGACTTAGCAGATTCTGTAGCTTTAAACTTGTAACATAGTTGTTACAAATTCAAAGCATAAATATCTAATATAAATTCTAACAGGAGTTAGGATTGACAACAGTGTGATACTCCTAGAATTACATCAGACATATTTACTTTTACAAAGAAAAAGATATATAAGTAAATATTGCGAGATTGAATGAAAACTTAAGAGACCCATCTGATAAAAAAGTATGACAAAAATTAAAGAGGTAAACGTTATATAGAGTGTACACTTTAGTTATAAGATACTTGATTTAGCTATAGCTAAGTTGCTTTCCGTTACCGGTCTATGTATGAATAGCTGAGAAGAGTTGGCGTGCTGCCAGGAAGAGCTCCGAGAGACTGTTGAGAGGGACTTCACCTCCTCCTTGCACTAGAGGCAAAGAGAATGACTGGGGTTTGTGGGAAGGGAAGTGATACTTAAAAGCGTTGCTGTGGTGCTCTTTACCTCCTCCTGCTTTCCAAGAGTGATATTCCCAACAGTAATTGATGATCCCGTGGACTCACCGTGTCATAAGAAAGAAATATATAGGAATATCTATTTAAAAATACTTAGAACATATTCCCCTATTTGCAGGACATTGGAATGTTAAATAGTTATAGTAACTACATAGTTAATTCATTTATTAAAATGAATATCACATAAATATGCTTTTACATGTTTTCATGTACTTGACTGCAAAGGGCTCCAATGCGCACATATATATATATATATATATATATATATATATATATATATATATATATATATATATATCTATATATGTATACATATGTATTTATGTATTTATATGTGTGTGTATATGTCTGTAAATACATATATACACATATAAATACATAAATACATATGTATACATATATAGACATATATATATATATATATATATATATATATATATATATATATATATATATATATATATATATATATATATATATATATATATACAGTCACTATGTGCAGTGACGTCAGAGGCTGGTGAGGCAGTGACTAGGATACGCCTTTATTCTTTAGATATCCTTTGTTGAAGAAATAGCAATGCACATTGGTGAGCCAATCACATGAGGTATCTATGTGCAGCCACCAATCAGCAGCTACTGAGCATATTTAGATATGATTTTCAACAAAGGATATCAAAAGAATGAAGAACATTAGATATTAGATGTAAATTGGAACGTTATTTAAAATTGCATGCTTTTTCTAAATCATGAAAGAAAACATATGGGTTTCATGTCCCTTTAAATGGTGTCTTGGAAAACTGGTCAACTTGGTAAACATCTGATTTTAGTCTAAAGGATTGTAACAGAAACTCTTGCCAGATAACAAAATGCTTGCTCTGATTATGAGATCTTGAAATCCAGGCCTATTAAAATATGTTTAAAACATACTTTTTACTTTAATGCTGCAAATTATGCTTATAGATTCCTTCATTATTCAGTAAACATAAAAATGTATTGATCCAGTGGCAGCTGGTGAAATTTAAAGATGGTGGGGTGCTTGACCCCACCCCTTTAAATAAAGCCACATCCTCAGATGGCACCACCAATTCATTAATTAAATAAATAAATAAATAAATAAATAAATAAAAGGTAGACAGAAACACAGAAAAGCACTCGGGGGGAGAAGGAGAGAGAGAGTCAGAGGGGAAGGAAGAGAGACAGAGAGAGAAAGAGACCATGGGGGAGAACGACACATAAGGAGAGAGACAGAGGGAGTGGGAGAGACAGGGAGAGAGATGTATAGAGAGAGAGAGATGGATAGAGAGAGAGAGAGAAACAGACTGATAGAGAAAGAGAGATGGATAGAGAGAGAGAGAGAGAGAGACAGACAAGGGGGGGAAGAGGGACCACTGAAAGGGGGGAGGCACCACTGAATGTTTAAGTAATATTTTAAGTGACTATCAAAAACTAATAGTATACAATCTATTTTAAATATCTGAAACAGAACAGCACATATGAATGGGAGCATTAATAAATTATTATTTGTTGTCCAACATACACCTAAGGAATCACCGGTTTAAATGAAATACTATAGCTACAGGAGACATGGAGAATATTTGCTATAACTCATTTTAAACTGGAATCACTAGTTTAAATGAAATACTATAGCTACATGACAGAGAGAGTGAGAGAGAGAGAGAGTGTGAGAGTGAGAGAGAGAGTGTGAGAGAGAGTGTGAGAGAGTGAGTGAGAGAGAGAGAGAGAGAGAGAGAGAGAGAGAGAGAGAGAGAGTGAGAGAGAGATATACAGACAGTGACAGAGGGGGGAGAGAGAGAGACAGACAGAGGGGAGTGAGAAAGAAGGGGGAGAGAGGGAGACAGAGGGAGGAGAGAGACACATAAGTAGGGAGAGAGGGAACACTGAAATGAGGGAGGCATCACTGAATGTTTAAGTAATATTTTAAGTGACTATCAAATGCTAATAGTCTACAATCTATTTAAAATATCTGAAACAGAACAGCACATATGAATGGGAGCATTAATAAATTATTATTTGTTGTCCAACATACACCTAAGGAATCACTGGTTTAAATGAAATACTATAGCTACAGGAGCCATGGAGATTATTTGCTATAACTTATTTTAAACTGCTTGGTTTCATTTTACATTACCATGCTTTTGGTCTATCTTATTGTGGTCAAAAAACAACGCATCCATACAAACAGCATAATAGTAAGATAATGTTGTGAGAAAACACAGTTGCAGAGTTACAGAGAGTTCAGAAGTTCAGAAAGAGAGGGATGCTATAAACTAGTGTAGAGTACAGAGGCAAGTTGCTTAGGTAGTGGGTGTAAAGTTTGAGTAAACAAAATACAAAAACTATCCTTAAACTGTTGTAAAAGAGTAAAAAAAAAACACTAAACCACATTCATTAAAATATAATTTTCACTAACAGAATCCCTTTTTAGCTAAATCTAAGGTTGCAGCACTTACTTCAATAAAATGTGGCTAAAACACTGCTCACTGCACCTCTTCCTGCTCTGTAAGGAAGTGACAGTGGCACATTCCACTGCACTTGGAGGGGAAGTACAGAACTCTCTTTTTCACTGAAGCAAAGCTGGCAGCTGCACATGGCAGCAACAAAATAAATTAAAGTAGTTTTTCTCTGGGTTTTTTTTTATATATATGATTTAACATCCAGCCCCAACCCTAAGTTCCCCTGACTGATGCCTATCACTGGATTGGGTAAGCCCAAAAGAGGCCTGCCTCAAATAAGCACTTATGGGCCATGCAATGATCTTAACCACTTTCATCCAGTAGGTGGTGCAGCATGTTGTGTAATGGAGGGCAACAGCTGGCAGACCTGCTTGTGCCTCTCCATTGCACAACATGTAGCTGTGAAAAAAATTGCATTTTTTTTTCTTTAAAGCCAATAAAAAATATATATTTTTGCCCATATGAGAGGTGAATCCCTGCATCACCTGCCACTAGTTTATATCTATCTATCTATCTATCTATCTATCTATCTATCTATCTATATATATATATATATATATATATATATATATATATATATATACACATACATATACATATTTAGGGCCAGATTACAAGTAGAACTCAAAAGTTTGCATGCAAGCAATATCGGGTTTTCGCAATCGTTTGCACACAGGTTAAATGGTTGAGAGTAAATGTGATCGCTTGAGCGCAATCACAATTAATGATTGCGATCAAGCTTTTTAGTTTTGCAAAACCGTTAACCACAGCTCTGAGATTGCGGTAATCATTCTAGCGTAAATCACAATTGCGCTCAAAACGTCGCATTTACTTTCAACTTATAATACGAGTGCAATTTAACTTGTGCACAAATGAATGTGCTCCACTCATAATCAGGCCCATTGTAAGTAGAAATTAGTATATTTGAGAAATGGCTCCATTACTAAAGGGCATACAATTTTTTTCTACAAGTTAATTTTAAGATCTCTAATACATATAAGATAATTTCTGCTACAAGTAGAGATGTTACACAAGAGAAGTTAGTCACTAAATTGACACTATCAGAACCATTTCCTAAAGAATATATTCTTCAGAATGTAGATAGGATTAAAAAAAAAAACAGTGGGGGCGGAGCTTGGCCGCACAGCGTGATGGCCAAATGCTAGTAAATAAAGCCATAAATGCCCCCTCCCCATTCCTTAATTTTGCAGGCCCATCTGACCCTAATATACCTCTCTCCCCCCAGAATTGCAAGCAGTACACATACCTCCAATAAGCTGTTCAACTGCCCTCTGCTAACTAACAGGTAACCTTCTGGAAGACAGTTTCCCTCCCACCCTACCCCAAGCTTTCCTCATTTATAGATAGTCTCCCACACAACTTTCATTCTTCTGAAATGATAGGTGCAAACACTGATCAGCACATCCTTCCATTCACTTAACCCTATAGAATACATACTCTCCCTACAAGTAGCTATATATCACACATCAATATTTTATACTTTATTTATTTTTTAATTTTTATTTTTTACTAGTAACTATTACTATTTTTGTTTTATTTTCATCTTCACACCTCATACCACTAACATGAATCCAAATATGACCATACTGTTATTCGTGATAACCCTTTTCTCACTCCAATTGTGTTCTCATCACTACCGCCATAATCACACACCTCAAACTGGAAAACAAATTATCATACACCACAGCCTGCACTGTTGCTGTAAGTTATCTACTGAGTGCTAGTGGAGAGTTATAAAAAATAGTCCTCCTACCCCCACCTCACAAAATTATAAAGTATCCTATTCACTATATGGCCAAACAAAAATTATGTCCAAATTCCTATTCCTTATGTTACTTGCTCTTGCAAATGATGTAGAGTCTAACCCTGGCCCCCCAACAAATTCCATTCCTAGCCTTCCAGCTAAAAAAGGCCTCTCCTTTGTGCACTGTAATATCCACAGCTTACTACCAAAAATGGATGCACAGCAAGCATGGTGTTCACATTACAAGCCCAAAATCATTGTGATCTCAGAATCGTGGCTAACCGCAAAAATACCTGACCGTGCCATTGCAATACATGGGTATTCATGCCATAGAAATTACAGTGCAAAAAGAGGAGGCAGCATTGTAATTTATGTTGACAATTCCATAAAGTACACCCCCTTACAGAAATCTAGCTCTCCTGCCACCTTTGATTTCCTTGCTGGCACAATTGAGATCCCGTGCAGTAAATCAATCATTGTTGCAGGAATCTACCGCCCACCTAGCTCCCCTGTGCATTCCCTTTCTGACATAGTACATCTCCTTAGTGAAACCATAGCTCAAAACCCAAAAAGTGAAATTTTGGTCTTTGGAGATTTTAATATTGATTGGCTGAATTCTAAAAACATTAGTTCTTGCTCACCATTTAAGAATTTGCAGCTTACGCAATTATTCTCCTCCCCAACTCACATAAACATTAAAAGCCATAACCACACCCTGCTCCATTGGATTCTCTCCACTTCTCCTGAACGAATCCAGGAGGCAGGTGTTCTCCCTAACAGTTTCAGTGACCACTGCTTAGTGTACTGCGTGCACAAAATAAAGGCTACTAAATCCTCTCCTAAAGTTAAAATCACCAGGTCCTTCAAAAAACGTAAACTCCATTCATTTCTAAATGACATCAAGAACCTCCCCTGGCACAGATTAAACCTAATCCCAGATATAGACTCTGCTGTTTAATTCTTTCAGTCCAAACTCCTACAAGTTTGGAATTTGCATGCCCCGCTTCGTAAGGTGAGAATAAAAGGAGAACATATGAATTGGATCACAGCTGACCTCATTCAAATGTACCAGTTTTGGGATTCATTGTGGTCAAAGTTCAAGCATACTGGCTCTATGAACGATCACTGTGTATATAGACAATGGCGAAATATATGCACTAAACAAACAAAGTTGGCCAAGGCCCAATATTTCTGTGAAAATCTGAACAATAACATATCAAACCCTATAAAGTTTTGGAAAGTCATAAATAACTTACACACTCCCCCAATCCACTCCCAACCCTCCACTGTCAAAGTGGACAATCAAACCCTGCAACTTCCCTTAGAAGTAGCACATGCCTTTAACAATTATTTCATCGGATGCTCCAACACCCTGATTAACAAACTAATAAATGACACACATCCTGAAACTACAAATGTGGATCAGGCCCCACTAAATCTGCAAAGACCCAATATAGAGAAGTTCAATTTTAGACCTGTACCCATCAATGTCATTAAGAAACACCTTAATAATCTAAAAATGAAAAACCAGTCTGGATCTGATCAAATCCCAGCAATGCTGTTGAAGCTTAGTGTGCCAGCAATTGCTAAACCTGTCACAACCCTAATTAATGAATCCTTGGTGTCTGGGTACATACCCAAACTTTGGAAGACTGCAAGAGTAGTGTCTATCCATAAAAGTGGTGAGATAACCTTGGTTACTAACTATCACCCAATATCATTGCTCCCACTATTGTCAAAAATCTTAGAAAACTGCGTCCATACGCAACTATGTGATTATTACAAGCAATCTAACTATCTAACCCCTGATCAATCAGGTTTTTGCCCAAATCACTCCACTACAACTGCCCTCCTAAATGTTTGCAATGACATCCAAACTGGCATGGAACAAGGAGACCTAACTGGAGCAATGTTCCTTGATTTTGCAAAGTCCTTTGACATAGTAGACCATGACATACTACTCTCAAACTAAAAAACTCAGGTATTGGTCCGCTAAACTGGTTTCGATCATATGTATCGGATCAATCACAATAAGTCTCAATTTCTGACAGCAACTCCCTCCCTCTCCCAGTCACGTGTGGTGTTCTCCAAGGTTCCATTCTCGCCCCCCTACTATTCACATTATTTATAAATAATCTGCCAAATGTCTGCAAATCCTCAACTGTACAATTGTACGCAGACAACACGGTAATCTATGCAAGCAAATCCGATCTGCCGCAGCTTGAGGCAGTGCCCCAAGACCAGTTCACAGAGGTAGAAAAGTGGATCTCAAAAAACAAACTCTTCATAAACACTGACAAACCTGTCACAATGATCTTTGGAATGGTACCTAAATTACACAAACTACTAAATTCCCATCTACGCATCAAAACAAAATCAAATTGCACACTGACCACAGTCCACTCTTTCAAATACTTAGGTATGTTGTTAGACCCCAATCTATCTTTTGGCCTCCACATAGAAAAACTTGCATCTAAACTCTATCCAAAACTAGGTGCCCTGTACAGAAACAAATCCTGCTAAAGCCCTACAGTAAAGGAAAAGATTGTACAGCAAATGCTGATGCCAATCATTAATTATGGGGATGTAGTATATGCACCTGCACCGCAAACTCACCTTAATAAAATTAATACATTGTATAACTTGTTCTGCAGCTTTGTGCTAAAATGTAACTACAGGACCCACCATTATGACATGCTAAAAGAACTAAACTGGCTGTCGTTGGAATCCAGACGCACCACCACCTTTCCAGCCTTGTGTTTAAGAGCTTTTCTGGGAAGCTCCCACCCTACCTGAGCAGAATGCTCTCCCCGGCTACTCCCACCTCCTATAAGCTCCGATCCAGTTTGCTTCAATACAAAAAGAAAGCAGCTCGATCCTCCTTTTACTACAGAGCACCACAATTATGGACCGACCTCCCGCACACTTTCAAACCTTCCCCAAGCCTAAAATCCTTTAAGAGATCCCTCTCTGCATATCTCAAAACAGAATGCACCTGCCATGGTTGATTATATATGTCCTACCTGTTCTATGTTAAATTTTGCATATACTGTATTATGTATTAATATTGTTTTTGTATTTTATTTCACCCTATCGTATCAATGCAATGTTTTGTGGGCCCAGGACATACTTGAAAACGAGAGAAATCTCAACGTATGGTAATGGTAAACTACTTTATAAATAAATAAATAGTATAGCTCCTAGGCCCAAATCTCCTGACTGGCAATGAACACATAACTAGACCGGCTAAAATTGGCAGCACGGGTGGTGGAAAAGCAGGCTGAAATAACTGGCACTAGGAGGGAGCAGAAAAAGGAAGAGGAAGCACCGGCGATACTAATAAAGGGGCTGATGAGCAAAACAAAAGCCACCGCACAGCGCGCAGGCCGCAAAGCACGAGCGCTCAAAAGAAAGAATCCCCAGAATATCCCCTACAACCTAGGAGCACAAACAAGCAGAGATATTGCAGCGGTGAGGCCACAGCCTGCCATTAGCAGGGGAAAGCAACAGAAGAGCGCAGAAGCTGAATTACAGAAGGCGCCGAGACAAAGTAAGGCCGGGTAACACACCGGGGGCTCTGATTACTCATATAAGGCTCTGATAGGAGTGAGAGGACACATTTAATGCCCTGCAGAGTAAAACTAGAAAAAGTACATATACATTAAAGCTCAAAACAAATCAAGCACTTTACAATAGCGGACCACGCTGTCGTCCATATCAACAACTACACCTCGCTGCCCATAACATATTTAGCAGACTACAGCAGCAACAGATAAAAGACAATGTTTTTTGACTGGGGCAGCACCTCATACAAGGCCTTAATAATAAACAGTATTGGCATTACAGAACATTGCAATAGAGACTGTGTCAGGGAAAAACAACAAACTGGCACAAGGAGTAATGCCAGCCAAAAAGGCACAAAAAGCAGATACGCCATCCAGGTAAAAAATGGTTAATCACTACTTAAAAACATCTGAAGCACCACTACAACGGGCACCTGATATCCCCACAGCTGTTAGGGCAGGAGAGACACCATGGATACCAAAACAAGACAGTCTGAAGATAATAGACAAATACCCGCTATTGAAAGAACTCTTTACAACATGGGACAAAATAATAAACACCTCTTCACACATATCTACCCTTGCTTCCCCAATGACACCATAAAAAATAACCCAGCCTTGCCATTAAATATACCTAAAACATATGAAGAAGCAGGTCACCAAATAAAGACAGGCACACTTCATCAACTGTTACATCAAAACAAACTAAGGAGCCTAGCACAAATACAATCTCTAGATCCAGACATACCACTTAATTGGCTGTATCACAAGCAGATACAACACTATATCACCTCTTATAAACATAAGGAGTCACTACTTAAAGAAACAACACAATTTTAAAAGTATGCTTAAAACAGAAAGCCCCATCTCATCTACTGTAATATCAACATTTTATAAACTACTCTTGATACCTGACAGAAACCAAATGCCCAAATACACCAAAGCATGGGGAAAGGAATTGAACATAGATCTCTCCTTAAAAACATGGCATCAGATATTTATCAACACCAGAATATCCTCCATTTCTGCACAAATTCAAGAAACAAACTATAAATTCCTAACGAGATGGTACCTGACCCCAGCTAGACTAAAACTCATATACCCATCAACTACAGGCAGATGCTGGAGGGGCTGCTTGGAAGAGGGCAACATACACCATATTTGGTGGAGTTGTCCCAAACTCCACAATTTCTGAACAGATGTTATAACACATATGAATGAAGTCCTGGGGTCCATGGTTCCCAACAACCCTAAGATCCTGCTATTAACTAACCTCCCCAAAATAAAAGAGAGGGCAAAATACAAACTTCTACTCACTATGATCAGTAGCGCGAAGGTTCTCATTCCCAGACATTGGAAATCCCCCACAACCCCCGACAAAAAAAAAGTACCTTTAGAAGGTTCAGACGATGGACTCCAGGTTAATATGGACAATATGGACAATATGACAACAGCGAATCAATGATTGTAAAACAAAGAGAATTGATCTTATGATACTGCATTGTAACATTATGTTGTATGGAAACACAATAAATTGAATATGATTGTATTGCATCTATTTTTAAAAATAAGTTGAATATGAAAATAAAAAAACTACAGTGGCAGCAGAATGTTGGAAGAGCAAGTTAAAATAATACATAATGCTTTTCTTACGCCCAGCAGGATTGCTTTGCATTTCCCGAGTGGTGCTTCTACTGTAATAAAACAGTGTGTCCTTGACATGCTTTTGAAAAAAAAGACAGAATCAGAAGAGGCTGTGGAGGAGCGCAAGGTAAGTATACCTTTTGGGGGGGTTAGATCTCTCAAATCGTTTTTGCATGTGTCACTAAGATAATGTTACATAATTCTGCACATAGAGCTGTCAGTATATGGCCGGGTTATAATACAATATATTTAATAATTATCCTTTAAAATAAACCCTCAATAAAATGCATATACAAAACCATAAAATTAATGTAAATTCCTAAATTCTTTATATTAGTTAAAATTTATAGACACATTGAAATATATTTGTAGAAAACCCGGCCATATACTGACATATTATTTGGAGGCACTTGCTCGAGATATTATTAATATTTATCACATTGATATAATATATTTGTAGTAAATAAAAATTATTATTAAAAAAAAAGAGAAGAAATTTTGTAAAAAAAAAAAATAATCTAAAAAAAATTATTATTATTAATTTTTTGGTTGTGATTAAATATTTCAAAAGTAATATTGATATCTTGAAATATTATTACAAATTAATTTTTGAAAAATTGATAAAAATATTAATTTTTCATATTTCAAAATTAATATTAATATTTTTGAAAATATATTTTGTTCCTTCTCTCTTATTGGCCAAAATTGTGTTAGCATTTTAATTTAACTAAATACTGAGCCAATATAATAATGTCTGTAACCAGAAGTGAATCTGTACATAGTGTTGAAATTTATTCCCCGAAATGACCCCTTACTCCAGGTGATGTCCTTAAGATGGACATTATAGGCCACATTAAAACGAGATGTAATATTGCAGGTGATTTAAATGATTATATGGATATGCTTGAAATTAAGGCTAAAAATATTGCTATTGATAATCGAAGGTGGAATGAAAAAAGTGAATTAGTACAAGAATTATTAAAAAATAATCAAGGCGAAAATCTCAAAAAACGCGACGAACTAATACTAAAATCTTGGCCCCTTGTAATATGCATTATTGACGAAATGTCACTATATCTCATAGAGAAAGAATTGCATATACAGGGGCTATAAAATAGTATTCGCTCCTCATGCAGATGCAAAGAGAATTTAAAAATAGCCGAAAATAAAATTGATGAGTTTGCCCAAGACATAGCCGCTTTAGATAAACATAACTTAAATTTACTAGCAAAAATACAAGAGTTAAATAAACAGCTTGCACAAAGCCAGAGAGAATTAAGTGGTTTAAATAGGCCGTATCGTCATAATGAAAACCCTCTGTTAGCAATGAGGGGGAAAGCTCTAGTAGTGAGTCAGAGGGCGGAGCTAGCTACCCACATAGCCCACGTAGTACTAATGTACGTAGGGGGTATCCCCATAGTAATAGGGCAGATAAGAGATACTCCAGCCCCAGAAATAAGACTCCTAGGAAATCCTGAGATGCGCCTAATATGGTATATGACACCCATAAAATAATTACATTTTTAAGTCATGCAGTACCTAAGTTCTCCAGCAAGGGAACAAATTCTATAATTGACCACTTAGAGGCCTTTGAAAATGCTTTATCTATAATGAATGTTACAAGTGAGCAGTCAAAAATTGAATTTCTGCCCTGGGTATTTGAAGGTAAATATCACAAATTTTGCTTCACTAAAGGATATGAATATTCATTCCTGGAATGAGACAAAACGACAGTGCAGAAAAGAATTCGGGCAACATCGCACTAAAACTGCAGCAAAAATAGCTGTATATGGTTTAAAATGTAGCGCAAATCAAAGCCCTATAGAATTCCTTTCTGTACTGAAAAGTGCGTACAGTATGGCTGAAGATAATCCCATATTTGAATGCTCGGAATTTGTGAATTTATTTTTTGAAGCACTGCCCGCGCCCCTCAAACTTAATTTAGCTAGAGATTTTGATGAGAACTGCTCATTGTAATGGCTGATCAAAGAGAGTACAAACTTACACTCTATTCAGCAGTCCTGTGAACAGGGGGTTAAAAGGGAATAAAAACCCAGTCCCAAAATTGTGGCAGAAACTAGGGTGTCAACTAGCCCCCTCAAATTGCAGTCTAAAAAGAAAACTATTGCGGAGGTGGCCCGAGAAAATAGGCCATCCCCACAAAGTTTTAACTCTGCCCCTCCCCCAACACGGGCTGAGGCGCAGAGAGATTATGCTCAAGAAGGGGGGCATAACCAGATAAATAGGTATCCCCAAAGAGAAGAATACCCACAAGGTAATAGGTATCCCCATAAAGGTAGATACAATAAGTGGCACAGATATTCTTAGGGTAGCCAGTTGCCCCAGTTAAATAGTGCACCCCAAGAAAGCAACGCGAGACAAGCTGAACCCCAGGGGCAGCCACGCCAGGATAGAAATAGTGGCCCTGATTCTGAGGGGACCCAATGGTTCAGGAATCACTACTATGGGGCATCAAGAGATAGGCCCAGGTGTAGAAGTAACTTATACGATCAAGTAAATCAGCTTAGTACCCAGCTAATTCGGTTGAGCGAACAATTCGCTTATATGAGTCAAGCGTTTACGGCTCAGCAACCTAACAATCTTTTTTTAGGTTTACAGCCAGTGGCCAGCAGTGGACCACAGGCACAGTCAAAAATACTGCAGTATCACCTGAAAGGGAGGGGAGAGATATACCAAATGAAATGATAAATGTCAATAATGGTACTAATCATGTTCTCTCCCCACAGACCGGAAACGGACGATTTAGCTGTGATGACGAGCAACCTCGGTCTGAAAGCTTTAACAAATCTCTTCCTTTGCAGCATTCTCTTAACCTTATTTCCACAGATGCAGTACACAAGAAACCAGTCGACCCTATTATAGAGGGGACTGGTAGGAATGAAGTTTCTTCTGCATCGGGTAACACGGTGGATTCAGGTAACACGTGGCGAAGCCCACAGATGTATGATCATGCCAATTTTATGTGTGAAATGGTAGAAACTGCAGGGAGATATTATGTATTAGCTGAGCTGCAGGATTCAGACTCCAACCCTATCATGGGATTAATTGATACTGGGTCTGAGGCAACTATTCTATCCCATGGGTACTACACACAGCTAAATGAGCTAACACCCCACAAACCTAAAATAAAAGAATTTGATGGTTCTCTAATAGGTGTTGGGGGTGACTCTCTAAAAGTCTACGGTACGGCATGGTTAAAATTTAAACTGGGGAACAGGGTCATAAGGCACCCTGTCATTATAGTGGATCTGCCAACAGATCGTTTAATTATTAGTAGTGATCTCCTAAAGCGATTAAGCACCATAATTGATTGCATAAATAATGTAATTTGGTCACAAGTAAAAAGACCTATCAATTATGAGAAATCCGATATATCTCGCACCCGACATAACTGTCACCTGGTAGAAGAGAAGCCAGATGCTGTGGAGATTCATTTCAGGAATAACTCTGTACTTGAAGTAACTATCCTGCAGATAGATGATCAGACTCCTTTAAGTGGCTCTGATGGTAATACTTTTAAAATTTCGCCTGGAAAGATAGCGAATATTTCCTTAGACGGCGATGTATTAACAATATCTCTCCACAAGGGGGATCATAAAATCCCTAAGGGGGGAGGCCACGCTCAATACTGCACAGGAATTGATAAAGTTAAGGATGATCTTTTTATCCCTATGCAAGTGCATGACCTTGGGAAAACCAAGTATGCCAAATTAAACTTAAAACAGGAAGCTAGCTATATAAGCGAAGGCTTATTGGCACAGATAGCTGAACCTAAAGTGATTAAATACCTTTCTCCCCAAGACCACTGTGTCCACGGCCTGGATCACAGTTTTGAAAGTTATAATATCACAAGAGCTTATTATCTATATCTATAGGTAATAAATCAGTGAAACACCTGTTTTTAGTTTTAAATACTCCCCATAATCAAATATACGTTGGCAATTATGCCATACAAATAGATTTGATTAACTCTTGCCTCTGGAGCAGGTTAAAGGGGGACCCTAAAGTATTTCAGGATGAAAACGCAGCCCTGAAATCAAACCAGCAATTGCCATATGCTGTGAATATGCAGGTGTCTAACGATGTTATAATCCCTGCTGAGGCTGATAGATTCCTCTTACCCTTACCAGTAAAGGGAGGTCAGAAATTAAAAACTTCTGAAACACTAATTTGCCTCTCCCATAGAATACAATATCTGGGTATCACAATAACCTATACTCCTATGGTAAATATTGGAACTATTCCAATACATGTTATTGTGCATAACATGACCCCACAGGATATCACCTTATCCAAGGGAACTACCATAGGATATGCGCTGGAATCAAGTTATTACACTTTTGGATTCCAGAATAATGTAATTGGGCTAATAGCTGAAGGATACTTAACTGAAGAACAATTAATAGAACAATCCTTTGCATCTATGCCAGAGGGTATATTTACTATTCAGTCTATTTATCCCTTCAGCTCAGAGGAAGGCATCTGTAAAATTGAAGAAGCCTCCCGGGTGTTTGATCAGCCAATCAAACATCAAGAATACCCCAATACCCAGAGTCATGGGGGCAATATAAATTACAATCAAGGGGACCTCACCTCTAGGTTGGAAGAAGCCTATGAAATAGGACAGCCTGAAATCTTTCCAGGATTTCAGCAAATAGTCGAAGAGCAAATATCCTTAGCTAATGGCTGTTCCAGTGATGATGAACGCCGACAGCTGCGAGAGCTCCTGATGGAGTACAAGGATATTTTTGCTAAGGATTCTTATGACTGTGGGACTACAGACTTGCACATTGCAAGAATACAAACAGACCCCAATGCACCACCTGTCTTTGTTAAACAATACAGACTTCCTTTAGCCTCATATGATTCTCTTGCAGAAATCATAAGGAACCTGGAAGAAAGAGGTATTATCAGACAGGTGCACAGCTCTTATAACAATCCTATTCTAGGTGTTCTTAAGCCAAATGGACAATGGCGTTTGTGTGCCGACTTAAGACAGCTAAACAAACGAGTGTACATGTCTGGCTGGCCTGTGCCATATATTGACCAGTGCCTAGTGCATTCTGGACATGAATTTGCTGTATTTATGCATAAGGCTATGCCTGATGCACTGGAAAGGGGGACCTTATCTTATGTTGATGATGTTTTAATCAAAAGCACAGACTTTGAAAAACACATTGCAGAGCTTAAACACATCCTCAGCCAACTTTAAAGGGCAGGTGTCAAATTATCCCTACTAAAAGCTCAATGGTGCCGAACTCATGTAAATTTCTATGGACATGAAGTTACTTCTGAAGGACTAAATCCTCAGAAGAAAAAGGTGGAAGCTATCATAAATTCTAAAAACCCAACTAACTTAAATGAATTGAGATCATTCCTGGGTATGACAAATTATTCTCACAAATTCATTGATAATTATGAAGAATTAGCTAAACCACTACTACTTCTTCTAAAGAAGGATGTGAAATGGCACTGGAGTGAGATTCAAGAGACAGCCATCAGAGAGCTGAAGAGGAAACTCACTCAAGCACCTTGCTTAGCGTACCCTGAAGGGGGTAAACCTTTCTTCTTAGAAACAGGTTACACAAATATAAGCATGAGTGCTGTTTTATACCAAAAGCATGATAATCTAAGCAAAGTTATTCCTTATGTGAGCAAAACTTTATCCCCAGTAGAAATAAAATTTAGCAATTGCGAAAAAGCCCTCTTATCTACTGTATGGGCTCTACAAAATTTCCGCAGCTATATAAAGGGTGAGAACATTATTGTAGAAACGGCCAACCAGCCTTTGCTATATTTGCAAAGTGAGAGAATAAGAGATGGGAATTTGCCTAATAGCCGCATAACAGCGTGGACTCTTTCCTTACAAGGCTGGCCTTTAGAAATTCGCTACAAGCAGAATAAAAAGAATCCAGTCGCACAGGGACTTGCCGAGCTCCACGACTGTACTGCTAAGGATCCTGGGGAATAATTATCAGAAGATGATTTCCTGGAGGAACAATTGCTTTCCCCATATAAAATATATAATGAAGACCATTGCCCAACATTACATTGGATATATGTTGATGGTTGTTCTTATCATGCCATTATCAAAAATGAGTGCAGATTAGTAGCTGGTATTGGTATAACTTGGGCCAATGAATTCACAAATATTTCTACAGGTTTCAACATTGGACCAAGATCCAGTCAAGTTGCAGAACTAACTGCTGTTCTTAAAACCATTGAAATGGCTATTGAACAGGGTATTCATGAATTTGTGATCATTACTGACTCAAATTACGTGCGTGACAGTTTTGTTGAATACCTGCCAACTTGGAAAAGAAATGGCATGCAGAAAAGTAACAACAAACCAGTCAAGCATGGCAAATTGTTCTGCGAAATTGACAATCTAGTTATGTCCAATGGTTTAACCATACATTGGAAAAAGACCAAGGGTTCTAGGTCCTGATAAGGAAGGCAATGATATTGCGGATTCATTAGCCAAACAAGGAGCCATAACTGGAGAACTCCTTAATATCGACCACTTAATGGGTGCAATTCAGGTAGAAGCCATTACCCGAAACCAGGCTAAACAACAGAGTGAGCCTAATCTGGTACAATGGAGTCAGGATTCTCCTAGTCAGGACCTGATCACTAGTCAAAAAGAAGACCCCATTGTAGGCATCTTCTATAAACACATAGAAGATCCTGAAAGCAACCCCATCTCAAAAGATGATTGTATTGGCAAAGAAGATCTTAGAATCTTAAAAAAATCCAGACCACAATTCAAGTTACAGGATAGTTTGTTAATTAGAACCTCCAAAAATGGCATCCAGCAATGGGTAGTACCCACCAAGTTCAGAAGTCTCATGCTTCAACATGCCCATGATGTTCCCACATCTGGCCATCGTGGTGCCAAATTAACTTATGAAATATTGTGTGATTATGCCTTCTGGTCACACATGTTGAAAGATGTTCAAACTTACTGTCAAGGTTGTTTAATCTGTCCACAGTTCCAACCCACTGCACCAACGCATAGAGCGCCATTGCAGAAAAGGGGGATGGTAATGCCATCATCAGATATACAAATTGATTTTATTGGTCCAGTAACTAGGTCATCAAGAAGTAACAAATACATGTTGACAGTGACATGCCTATTCACTAAATGGGTAGAGTGCATCAGTGCACCTAACAATAGTGCTGAAACATGCGCAGCATTGCTCATCAACCATGTGTTTTCCAGATTTGGTTTGCCCCAAAGAATCAAATCAGATCGGGGAACCCACTTCACTAGCGAAGTGATTACCAAAATGTTGAAAATACTAGGGGTTAAAAGAAAGCTCCATATTGCATATAGAGCTGCCTCAAGTGGTGGTGTAGAGCGTTACAACCAATCCATTGTGAAAATCCTCAAAAAGTTTGTGAGTGAAACGGTTAAAGACTGGGATGTAAAACTACCCTTAGTCCTGATGGCATTAAGAGCAACTCCAAGAAGTGCTACCAAGATGTCACCTTTTGAATTGATGACTGGTAGAAGAATAGTTCTACCTCAGCATCTACTGTACCGTACATCAGACCAGAACTTGATAAATGCTGCCAATACACTTCAAAATGTGGAGAACCTAAGAAAGCACCTGCAATATGCCTTTGCATTTGCTCAAAGGAACTTAGAAAAGTCAGCAACTGCCACTAAAACCTATTATGATCTCAAAACGTCCAATAAGGAATATGAAATAAATTATAAAATTTATCTTTATAACTTTGGAAGAGATCAGGTTAAGGAGAAGAAATTTCTTCCATCATGGAAGGGTCCTTTTGTCGTCACTGACAAAATATCTCAGCAGTGCCTCCAAATAATTTGTCAGTATATGGCCGGGTTATAATACAATATATTTAATTATTATTCTTTAAAATAAATCCCCAATAGAAATGCATATACCAAGACAATAACATTAATGTAAATTCCTAAATTCTTTTTATTAGTTAAAATTTATAGACACATTCAAATATATTTGTAGAAAGCCAGATATGAATCAATACTATACACATTTAAACTGTTATAATATGCTATGCAAAGATCATAAAAGTTGCCTTATTCACAATAGTCTGTCAAATCAGAGTTGCATTTAAAATATCACAATGAGATACCAGAATCTGAGCCACTAACATTCAAGCAGTACAATCAGCTATATAGCCACAATTTATCTTATATAATTCCAATTTAAAACATCAGAACTTGTGTATATTATTTGTGCGAACAACTAATTCCTATGCCAATTTATCTAAGCTGATGTAAATTCTTAGTTATCTACAATTTAGACAATTCTAAACTATATATATGTGTGGCTGCAACTATAAATTATTTGGCAAACAAAAGACTAGTTTTAAACTACCCAGGACTGTGAATATGAGTCTAAAATATAAAGTATCTTTTTTTATAATTGCTGAACAGCAATTTGTTTTGATTACCAAATACTTTTGATTTAAATATCAAAATTAGAACAATCATACATCACCAGTTGAGCCAATTTGTAGTTCAATCTTTTTTTTTTGTTGTTTTTTTTTGTGTGATCTGCTTACACTGGTGATTGATAACTGGCGGACATTCTTGGGGACACAATCACTTAAGCAAGGAGCTGAGACTAACCTTGTTCCATGCAATAACTTTTCTTCAAATGAGGTGATCTGAAAATATTTGGAAAAGATTGAACTACAAATTGGCTCAAACTGGTGATGTATGATTGTTCTAATTTTGATATTTAAATCAAAAGTATTTGGTAATCATAAAAAATTGCAGTTCAGCAATTTAAAAAAAAGATACTTTATATTTTAGACTCATATTCACAGTCCTTGGTAGTTTATTAAAACTAGTCTTTTGTTTGCCAAATAATTTATAGTTGCAGCCACATATATATATTTTAGAATTGTCTAAATTGAAGATAACTAAGAATTTATTTCAGCTTAGATAAATTGGCATAGGAATTGGTTGTTCCCACAAATAATATTCACAATTTCTGATGTTTTAAATTGGAATTATATAAGATAAATTGTGGCTATATAGCTGATTGCACTGCTTGAATGTTAGTGGCTCAGATTCTGGTATCTCATTGTGATATTTTAAATGCAACTCTGATTTGAGAGACTATTGTGAATAAGGCAACTTTTATGATCTTTGTATAGCATATTATAATAGTTTAAACGTGTATAGTATTGATTCATATCTGGCTTTCTACAAATATATTTGAATGTGTCTATAAATTTTAACTAATAAAAAGAATTTAGGAATTTACATTAATTTTATTGTCTTGGTATATGCATTTTTATTGGGGGTTTATTTTAAAGAATAATTATTAAATATATTGTATTATAACCCGGCCATATACTGACAGAGCAGAATTATAAAACATTATTTTCTATGTTTAATGTCCCTTAAATACATATATAAATAGTTTACTGAATAAGAATACTTTGCCAATAAAAATGCTACCCCCAGAAGGTTTTGGGTTCCTACGCACATGGATGTAAGCTCAGGAGCTCATGTCTGAAGTACTATATGGCAGCGGTTTTGCAAGAAAGTTATTCATATGCAAGAGCACTATAGGGCAGCACTATTTCCTGCCATATAATACTCCAGATGCCTACCTAGGTAACTCTTCAACAAATAATACCATGGGAATAAAGCAAATTTGATAATAGAAGTAAATAGGGAACTTTTTTTTTTAATTGAATACTCTGAATCACAAAAGAAATGTTTTGTGTTTCATATCCATTTAAGTGCATTGTGTTTGTCTTTTACACCATTATTTTCTTTTAAGTAAAAGGATCAATGATTTAAGGATAAGAATTTCTATGAGAATATATAAATGAGTGCTACATTTATTGCTGAAAAAAATGATGTTGGATTTGTTGCAAAGTTTGTTTTTCTAATGATATAACTGCTCACATGCCTAGCAAAGGTGTTGCCAGGTCTTTTTATTTTACTGTTTCAATACTGGTAGGTAAATGTTATACATCTTTGCCTCTAACACACAATTCAACTCTTACTGACATGATTATATTCTGAAATCAGGTTTCTCAGTGTTTAACCTTCTTGTTTTGTTAATTATTATCAATATTGCAGATACCAGCAAACCTATCACTTTTATTCTACTTTGCAAATATCCTTCTCACTTCCTTTCTCATAAAGTTATGAGTATTTATGTCACTATGATACAAAATCTTATACACTTTGTGTATACTATCTAAAAATACACTTTGTTGTCTTAAAAAGGGCTGGTGTCTCAGCTGAAAAGTCAACAACTTTCAATGAATTTAAAATAAAGAAGTTTATATTTTTATATTTATAAAACCTGTAAGTGACTTTCTACAAATATGGGATTGAATACAAGGACTTTCGAGGTTGCACCCAGGTATTTATATATATTATAAGTGAGTGCAAGGAGCTGGAAAATGAATATATATATATATATATATATATATATATATATATATATACACACAGTATATATGTGTATGTGTGTATGTATATATATATATATATATAATTATACACACTGTATATATTTGTGCGTGTGTGTGTGTGTGCTACAAAAGGATTGGAATTAGTGGCGTCAACGGGGGGGGGGGCAAGGTGACTACCCTGCCCACAAAAACACTGGCAGGGCTCCAATAAGTGTCCCCCTATTAAGAAAAAAACAGAGAAGCCACTGACTGGAAAGTCAAATTGCCCTCATTGTCCTATCATCCCACAAATATATTTAAAAAAACTTATGATAAGTGGGTTATCTTATGGTTTTCAAAAAGATTGGAGTGACTTTAAATTTGAAAACCCTGCAAATAGACATGGAAGGAAATTCTCAAGTAATGCAGTCCATAGAGTATACTGCATATATACCCCTTTCACTGGTTGTAATCACATAAATAACTATCCCATTAAGAAACACCAAGAGACATACTAGGCCTTCAAAGAATATAGAAGAGAAGGAAGCAATAACAAAAATAGAGTAATATTGTCAGAAAATTAAAATGATTGAAGATTCGGTCAAAGTTTCACTCCTGTAAAATTCCTGTGCCACTGAAGATATGAAAGCAGCTATTAATTACCGTAGATACTTGAGAATAACGTGAGATTTTTAAAACATAACATAAGATACAAATTGGAGGGGTTTGCGGTATATTCGAGACATTTCATTTCATCTAATTTGATGCTGCCTTTAAGATGTGCACTAAACATGTCCCAAACATTATCAAGCCAGAATTTCACTTTGTCTTTTTCCATCCAGCCTTTTGGATGAACTCTAACGATGAGAGATGGGAATTTCGCATTTTTGCAGCAGAGTATTTCACTTAAAAATAACCAGTGTTTTAAGTTTTGTGTCATCAGCCATGCAAGACAGAACAACTGTGAAGTGAGTTTTCTCATGACCGGTTTCCTGCTGAAGCTACAAAATTAAAATTGACACCAACCTCACCAGACTTCTTGAGTTTCAATGCTTGGAGATGTAAAGCATATATCATATAAAGTTTATTCCAGTTTTGGATATTACGGTACAAAGATCAGATTACCGTACTGTACACAGACGGCTGAAATTGTCTTTAATTACTGTAAACCGTTAAAAATGAATTTGAAAAGACAACGCTCTTCATATCTGCATCATTTAAGCTAAATGTTATCAAAGTGGCCGAATCAAGCAATAATTATGCTACTGCGCGTCAGTTTGGTATAGCAGAGAGTACAGTTTGTGACTGGCGTAAAAAGAAAACAGAACTAGAAATGATGCCACGGACTAAGAAAGCCGGCAGAGTGTTATCATCTAAGAAAGCAAGAGATATACAGCGCTCCCTGTTTAGCACTTAATTAATATATATATAAAATACATGAAAATGTGACCAATGTTAAAAGCTAGAATACTCAGATGACACAGAGTTATCGATTAACTCCAAATTATGTGGCCTGAAGTTCTTAGTATATAGCACATGATCCAATATGTGTTAAAAGGATGCGTCCTAATCATTAGTAGCAAATGTAGAAAGAACCAAAATATGTGTATGTTATGTGTCTCAGGTCTAAGAGACTCCAAATAAATTTAAATAAAAGAACACAGTACCGACTGTAATTGAGGATGTCACATATAGACGGCAGGTATGCTGGAATCCCAAATGGTTAAATACTACTTTTCTCCTCCCTTGGGGTATGGTAAAAGGCATTCAGAGGTGGCTGAAGGTGAGAGATCGAGATGAGCAGTGCTGTTATTTTGCTGTCCCCGGAGTAGGGTGATTCAGAGATGGGAGCTGCTCTTCATTAGAGGAAACTTCCATCTGTAGGATCCTTAGTGTGAGTCAAGCTGAAAAGAAAGAAACACAGCGCATCCCAATCTAAGGGTAAAACTGTTTTAATCAAAGGGCAATGGTGCACAATAAAAATACACTTACAAGATGCACCCCGCACCTCACTTTCCTATTAAGAATTGACTGACTTCCCAGACTTGTAAAGGATGGATAAAGAAATGACAATGTTATTTGATGCTACTGTTTCTCAGCCCCAAGGCGGTGTGTGATTTCTGTGTTTATTCAATACTTGTAATGTTTGAAACAATGGTTGTAATATTTTATGATTAAAATAAAAATTATATTTAAAAAAAAATACACTTACAAGATGTAAGATCAAAGAAGGTAGAATAAAAAACACACTCCTTGTGTCCATAAATCCAGAGACAACCTGGTATAAAAGGGGTACCTTGCATTTTAATCCTAAGAGTGCACCCGCCGATCACATAAAGAGGACCTCCACGATGGATCGATGGACCTCCGCCTTGGACCTCTGCCTGGACCTCCGCCTTGGACCTCCACCTGGACCTCCGCCTCCGCGCATCGACCACTCTGTCTCTTCAGGGATGAAGAAGATGCCGGTCCCGCTATGGATGAAGATGGAGCCACCTGGATGAAGACCTCTCGCCACCTAGATGTCCAGACTTCAAGGGTTAGTGTTAGGATTTTTTAAACTTTTTTTGCTGGGTTTTTTTCAGTTTAGGGTTTGGGCTTTTCTTAAAAGAGCTAAATGCCCTTTTAAGGGCAATGCAAAAGAGCTAAATGCCCTTATAAGGGCAATGCCCATACAAATGCCCTTTTCAGGGCAATGGGTAGCTTAGGTTTTTGTTAAAGTTAGTTTTTTTTTATTTTGGGGGTTGGTTGGGTGGTAGGTTTTTTTGTATTTTTTTTACAGGTAAAAGAGCTGTTTAACTTAGGGCAATGCCCTACAAAAGGCCCTTTTAAGGGCTATTGTACAAGAAATATATAAATTGGTGAGCGTGCGCTAGCAGCAGCAGGGGATGTGTCACTGGTATAGGCAAATATATAAAATCAATAAAGCAAATAAGTGATAAAATACAAACACATTTATATCAATAAACACATAGGTAAAATCCTGAATTGGTTCGATTGTGCTAAACAGCAGCAGGGAATGTGTCACTGATATAAGCAAATGTTGTTTGAATATATTATGAAATCAATAAAGCAAATTTGTTATAAAATACAAACACATTTATTTCAATAAATAAATACATAGGTAAAATCCTGAATTGGTTCGATTGTGCTAAACAGCAGCAGGGAATGTGTCACTGATATAGGCAAATGTTGCTTGAATATATTATGAAATATACATTTGATAGATACGAATTACATAGATCAATAGATGCAATATACATTTGATAGATACGATTTACATAGATCAAAAGATGCAATATACATTTGATAGATACGAATTACATAGATCAATAGATACAATATACATTTGATAGATATGAATTACATAGATCAAAAGATGCAATATACATTTGATAGATACGAATTACATAGATCGATAGATGCAATATACATTTGATAGATATGAATTACATAGATCAATAGATGCAATATACATTTGATAGATACGAATTACATAGATCAATAGATGCAATATACATTTGATAGATACGATTTACATAGATCAATAGATGCAATATACATTTGAGATACGAATTACATAGATCAATAGATGCAATATATATTTGATAGATACGATTGATAGTTAGATAGATTCAATAGATAAATAGATATATTTGATAGATATATAATTTCCCTGACAGAGAATTACAATAAGACATAAGGGGTGGGACCCATGGTAAGGTTCCCAGAGGCAGTTGGGCCGCCAGGGGACGTGTATATGGCATGGATTTTCGGAACCGGGAGATGGAAAAAGATGCTTGGTCGGTCCTCCTGCATCAAATTTGGGGCACTGCGCGTGCAATCTATTGTGCCACCAGATATAAGTGGTGTGCTGAGTAATACTATTCTTAGCAGTTTAATACCTGTTACTCCCCCTATCGGGGGAGGTGTATATGGCATGGATTTTAGGAACCGGGAGATGGAAAAAGATGCTTGGTCGGTCCTCCTACTTCAAATTTGGCCGAAACACAAGTGGCTGTCACAAAACAGTCCGGCCACGAGATAGATAGATTTGATAGATAGATACATAGATTACATAGATCAATAGATGCAATATACATTGGATAGATACAAATTACATAGATCAATAGATGCAATATACATTTGATAGATACAAATTACATAGATCAATAGATGCAAAATACATATGATAGATACGAATTACATAGATCAATAGATGCAATATACATTTGATAGATACGAATTACATTGATCAAAAGATGCAATATACATTTGATAGATACGAATTACATAGATCAATAGATGCAATATAGATTTGATAGATACGATTTACATAGATCAAAAGATGCAATATACGTTTTATAGATACGAATTACATAGATCAAAAGATGCAATATACATTTGATAGATACGAATTACATAGATCAATAGATGCAATATAGATTTGATAGATACGAATTACATAGATCAATAGATGCAATATACATTTGATAGATACGATTTACATAGATCAATAGATGCAATATACATTTGATAGATACGAATTACATAGATCAATAGATGCAATATATATTTGATAGATGCGATTGATAGTTAGATTGATTCGATAGATATATAGATAGATTTGATAGATATAATTTCCCTGACAGAGAATTACAATAAGACATGCGATCTGTAACCCATGGTAAGGTTCCCAGAGGCAGTTGCGCCGCCAGGGGACGTGTATATGGCATGGATTTTCGGAACCGGGAGATGGAAAAAGATGCCTGGTCGGTCCTCCTGCTTCAAATTTGGGGCACTGCACGTGCAATCTATTGTGCCACCAGATATGAGTGGTGTGTTAAGTAGTACTATTCTTAGCAGATTAATACCTGTTACTCCCCCTATTGGGGGAGGTGTATATGGCATGGATTTTAGGAACCGGGAGATGGAAAAAGATGCTTGGTCGGTCCTCCTACTTCAAATTTGGCCGAAACACAAGTGGCTGTCACAAAACAGTCCGGCCACGAGATAGATAGATTTGATAGATAGATACATAGATTACATACATCAATAGATGCAATATACATTGGATAGATACAAATTACATAGATCAATAGATGCAATATACATTTGATAGATACGAATTACATAGATCAATAGATGCAAAATACATATGATAGATACGAATTACATAGATCAAAAGATGCAATATACATTTGATAGATACGAATTACATAGATCAATAGATGCAATATAGATTTGATAGATACGATTTACATAGATCAAAAGATGCAATATACATTTGATAGATACGAATTACATAGATCAATAGATGCAATATACATTTGATAGATAAGAATTACATAGATCAATAGATGCAAAATACATATGATAGATACAAATTACATAGATCAATAGATGCAATATACATTTGATAGATACGAATTACATAGATCAAAAGATGTTATATACATTTGATAGATACGAATTACATAGATCAATAGATGCAATATAGATTTGATAGATACGATTTACATAGATCAAAAGATGCAATATACATTTTATAGATACAAATTACATAGATC